>NC_066871.1:27274173-27574173 GCF_022985175.1 Labeo rohita | reverse complement strand
CATATATTTTTATGATGTATGGATGCAGTTTTTGGGCTTCAAAATCTTGAACCCCATTGACTGCTATTATTAAGCTTGGAAGAGCCAGGACATTTTTTAATATGACTCTGATTGTATTTGTCTGAAAGAATAAAGTCAAATACATCTAGGGTGGCTTGAGGGTGAGTAAATAATTTTTGGATGAACTATCCCTTCAAGCTCAGACATGGCCTTTCTAAGGAATAACTACTATGTCTAGACAATATTTTTAAACAGTTATAGTTCATCTGCCTCCAGCCTGTTAACTTGGACATAACAGATATTTCGATGTAGGGCTGACAGATTCCTCAGGATATTCTGACAAACACATTACTAAACATTAGCATAACCAGGGTAATTAAAAGTCAGCCTGAAATGCTGTTTGCAACCAAATTGACTTCTATAATGTATATTATATTTGGATTATTTTCATTTCTGTAATAAAATAATAATAATAATAATAATATATTGAGGATGCCTGGAAAAAAATGTAGGGCAAGACACAAAATTCTATTAATTGGATGGTGATGAGTAATCTCTGTATGACTGTTTGTTGGAGGGGTAGAGAGGAAAGGCAAAAAGAAGAGTTTTTGGGACGACAGTCCATGAAGTCTTGAAGGGAAGCAAGTTATTACATTTTGAAAGACTACAAGGGCATTTTTCCTTTGTAATAACATGAACAGGTTGATCATTCACAATAAAACCAGGAATGTTTATTAAGAAAGAAATGTTGACCTTAATGAAAACCTCAATGTATTAGAGGCTTGGAAAGCAGACAAGCCACAAAACATAGATAGGAAATGGAAGAGTGCAAACGGGTGGATTACAAATAATGAATTTTAAAGCCACAAGGGCCTAACTGTGCGTTCACACCGCCGCCGGCGAGAGCGTCAAAATTCGCTCTGGCCGCGCTGCCAACAACGCTGTGCAAAGATTCATTGACGCTCTGACGATCGAACGCTTGGTCTTGTATTTAAAGCGGCCGCAAAGCAAACAAGCATGTCGATCTTGTGCAGACTGACCACAAGTAGGGTGTAAGTTAACCTCATTAAATATTTTAAACGTGAAAATAAGAAATGTAATTTAATTGTAGTTACATGTTTGCTAACGAAATAAACCAATTAAAAGCCATTTGTGTGGTGTGGCTTTTGTGTTCATGGTTAAGTGTTAGTCTAATTTCAAAATAATAGGAGACATTTACTAGCCTTGGTCTTTAATTAACATTAACATGAATTTGTGTGCAGCCTACATTGCAAACCGTCTTGGTTGCAATTGGTCAAATCGGTGTTGTTTTGAGCAAATGAACTGCATTCCCGCTTATTTACAAAAAAATATATAACGTTAATGCACATCAGCAACTTACCAGGAACACCAACAATCTCAGACACCTTGGTCCATGCATAATTTTTTCTATTTATGTCCCTGTACGCAAACAGGGACACGTCATAGATTATGGGGAAACCCGCCACAGCAATAATCAACTTCTCCTCCATTTTCCTTGGGAACTAATGTGGCCGGAACCAAAGTTTACAGGACTGCGTTCTCTGGAATCCTCTCAAGCGGTGAACTTCTACATTCCGATTGGTTGCCGCCAAGCCGCGTCATAGCTCATTACCATAAAGTTGACCTGACTTCAACTCTCCCCGACGCCCACACCGTCCAAAACGCGCCGCGCCGCTTCTCGCCGCTTCTCGCCGCCGGCTCACATTGAAAATGAATGACTTCCGGCCACTTTGACGCTCTCGCCGGCGGCGGTGTGAACGCACAGTAACATAATTATCCAGAGTTCAGGACACTTATGTCATGTGTACTGTTCTCATTTACTCTTTCATTAAGGCATTGACCTTTATTATGCTGCAAAGATTGTTAGTGCTGGAAAAGTTATGCATTATGAACCTTCTGAGGCACCAACCAAGTGAAAAGATGGTGAATTTCACGTGAAAGGAGTGTCTTTGTTTGGGAATTCACCATATTGACTTGCTGGGGTGGTTACCGTGGAAGCAAGAAATGTCTTTGAGAGCAATATGAGTATACATATTTTACCCACCAGGTTTTCTCCTGCTTGGTGTTGAGCTCATATTTATTGAAGATGACTGCTCTATTGATTTCTCCTCTTATCGCATCAGCTGGGTTCTGTTGATGTCTGCACTTTTTTTATTCACAGATTCCTCTTTCCCAGCAGAGTGTTTGCCTCATTTTCTGCCCTTGCTGTACATTTACTGACAGGCCCTAATTACAGAAAGAGGTATGAGGTATACCAGAGAATGAGGTAACGTGAGGTTATGGATCGCCATGTCATCAAGTCGTGGCACACACACCCCTACCTCCTGGTATTTGGTGTGCAGGGTTTGACAGATGGTCATTTTTCCAATTGAATGAGCAAAAGTCAAGTCAATTTAGCAGAAAAACGGTTGATCTTCACCACACTACAGGACCACTGACAGGTTACATACCATCACATTTAACATGCATCACTGGATCAGTGTCGTTCCATATTGAAAAGTGGCAACTGGTTCTTCAATATATGACAAGGTTGGCCATGTTTACACTTATTTGCATCTGATTATAAGTGGACAGTGCTAAGCTTGACTGACTATATACAGCTTTAAAAGAAACAAATGTCTGATTAATTTGAAAGGGCACAAACAAAAGGTCTTGGGAAAGGTTTAATTCATGGCACAGCATATTCTGGTTAAGAACCACCCATTTTTAAAGGAAGAGATTGAATGACAACTATGTAAAGTGACCAAGCAATATTGACTACAACCAAAATGGAAAATATGTATTTCAATAATGGTGGTCTTTTGCTAAAAAGCCAAAATAGGTTTTATGCTAATAAAATTTTAGCAAATATGGTGATTATTTTATCCTTAAAAGTGCCTCTTGTTTCAGCTCGGTGCCTTGACTTTTCTCTTGATTGATCAAAAATCCTGCATGCCCTTTGAGCTGGATTTTGCATGAAGTCAGTCATCCTATGAAGCAGCTAAGGAAACATGGTGATGGAAATATGAGATGGGAGGAAACATTATGCTTTTGAAACATTTGTTGACTCACAAAACTATTGCATTCCCTCAAGAAACTTTGGATTCTCTCCCAAATCTGTTGCGTTCACCCGAAGAACTTTGGGTTCTTTCCCAAAACTGTTACGTTCCCCTGAAGAACTTTGGGTTTGGTAACAAACTTTGGGTTCTTTTGCAATCTGTTGCATTCCCTCATAGAACTTTGGGTTCTCTCCCAAATTGTTCACTTTGGGTTCTTTCTTAAAACTGATTTGTTCCCCTGAAGAACTTTGGGTTCTCTCCCAAACTGTTGCGTTCTCCTGAAGAACTTTGGGTTCTCTCCTAAAAATGTTACGTTCCCTTGAAGAGCTTTGGGTTCTCTAACAAAACATTTGCGTTCGCTTGCACAACTATTGCGTTCTCCTGTACAACTTTGGTTCTCTTCCAAAAATTTAGCATTCCCCTGAAGAGCTTTGGGTTCTCTAACAAAACATTTGTTTTCGCTTGCACAACTATTGCGTTCCCCTGTAGAACTTTGGGTTCTCTCCCAAAACTGTTGCATTCTCCTGTAGAACTTTGTTTTTTTTTCTTCTCATCTTATATTATGTCAGTTACAAAGGTTTTGCGAGGGAGCACAAAGTTTCTCTGGGAAATGTAAAATTTTGCAAGACAATGCACAGTTTCTTGAGAGAACACACTGAAATATTATTTTTGCTACCATCTTTTTTTTTTCATCACTATGTCCCTATAGAGGCAGATTAGAGTATACCAAATTGAGAAAGTCATCAAACGGTCAGCAAATATGCCGCCTCAGACTAGTGACTGACTACATGAATACATGTCGGTGGGCCATGCACAACCTCAAGAAAACTTTCAGATCTGGCGTGCTGTAGGATCATTTAGCTTAGTGTGCTCAGGCAAAATAACATGTGATTTGATGAGAGAGGACAGGGCTGAGTGCAGTGAAAATACCCACGACGCCCCAGTCCTTTAGATGTGATGGCAGCCTATTGCACTGTTGCAGCAAAATCAGTCCCTCTAGAAATCTGCTGTATCATATAGTTGCAGGCTCTGTCTGTGTGTGTCTGTCACTCTTTCTTTTCTCTCGCCTGAAGTTCCTTTATCCTTTTATCCCCAAAGTGCTCTCTTTTTCTGTCCTCCTCCCTCTCTTTTTCTCGCTCGCTGAATTCTTTCCTCCTTCGTGTTTTGTCTTTGTTGTTTCCTTCTCCTTTCCGCCTACTCGCTCTTGTCCTTTCAGCTCAGAAACCCTCACACATTCCCTTTCTGTCTCTCTCTGTTTTGTTTTCCTCATCACTCGTTCTCTTTTGCTCACTGTTTTGTTGTTTTTATTGTTGTAAGGATAGAGCAGAGCTCAGCAATAAGGCTTATTTTCAACTGGTTATTTGATGGCTGGTCTGGGACAGTAATTCAATAATTCCATCACTGTCTAACTTTTCACTAGCACCACCAATTATGCAGTTTGTTTAGCAAATGTGTCAGAAAGCTACATTTTCATTAGGCATTTTTCATTCATTTTTGTATCTTTCATATTCATTTCATATTTTACTGATATTTCCAAGCAGGCTAACTAACAATTATTTTGAAAATCAAATGATCTGTTAATTTTTTTCCAGTTAATATGACAAAAAGCATGAATTTTACAGAAAAAGTCCAAAATGTCCAAAACATGTACAGTTGATCTGAGACCTGATATTGTTTTTTTCCTCCATAGAAATGCATTTTATTTACTATTCAACTAGATGCTCACTACTGTAAACCAAATATTTAAGTTTGCAAGGCATATAAGCACATGCAAATAATGTTCACATGTAATTCACAGTGACAATGCAGTACAGTCCAAATAAAGCATGTGACATTTCTGTCTCAGTGCCCAAAACTCCCAGACACTGGCCCCAGACCAGCGTGCCATCCTTATTGTTGAGCTGTTCTGTTGCATTAATGTACTACACACCTCTTTCCTTTTCTGCCCCCCTTATTCCTCTTTCTCTAGGTCTCCAATTCCCTTTCACCCTCTTTTTTGCTCTCTCAATCTCTCGTGCTTTCTGCAGTAATGTGTCCTGAATATTGATGAGGTGAGAGTTGCCCGTCCCTGGCCGCTGGCCAACTCACATTACAATTCTCCCTCTCACCCCTGCCCACTTCAGCCAGGGCCACCCTTTAACCATATCGGCCACATGTCGCCCTGCGTTGTCTTTCAAGAGCCCTCCGCATTCCCAAGTCTGCCCTTCATAAATCCAGCATTGCCCTTTCTGCTCCGTGCCAAGCCCTTAACCACGAAAAGAAAAGAGAGACAGAGAGCGAGAGGCATCCATCTTCAGGCAGAAAGGCGTAGGCTTCTTAAAGGGGCACTGACATTCTCACTGCACTGGCCAGGAGGGATCACAATCATTCAGGTCAAGCGCACCAGCATGCTGAGCACCATGAACAGCGATTGTTGACTTTAAGCCAGAGCAGACCAAACTGCATGAGCACAAAACTTAAGGCAGCAAATTTAAAAAAGAATGATTCTGGAAATAGAAAACTGCACAAACAGTTTTTTTTTTAATTAATAACATTAATAGTTATTCCAACCTGATCTCACAGCAATTCATACATATTTTGCAAAGTGGCTAATTTGTACGAAGTAGTGCCCCTAAACCTATCCCTCACACAAATCGAACAAATAATAAATTACAAATTAGCCACCTCGTAAAATACATATGAATTGGTTGTGAGCCCTGCTGAAAAACACAGCATATGCTGGTTAGGTATGTTTTGAAGAATTCTGGTGTGAGCTAGTTTAAACTGGTCCTTAGCTGGTCATGAGCTAGTTTAAGCCGGTCCTGAGCCGACGCTACTTAGAACATTCTTAAGACCAGCACATGACCAGCTAAATACCATCTTAAACCAGCTCTTGACCAGGAGCCATGCTTCAGCATATGCTCTTTTTTTCAACAGGGAGATATGTTGTTGGCTATTCATTGTGCATTCTGCATGTGTGCAGAAAGAAAATTGTCTTTGCAGGCTCTTGTTAGGATGTAATACCTTGCTCTGCCTTCAGACTGGTTGATGTCATCAGTCCCTCTTATTCTTGAGCCCCATCTGGTGCCCGCTTTTCACAATCCAGTCGATTCCCTATGGACAAGATCAAGTGTTGAATTGATGGAAAATGACATGCTTTTCATGACCATGCAATCGTAGCCTTCAAGCAACATTAAATTTCACTCCAAGTAAACACATTTTCACTGCTGTCGAGACCAGCATGTCCTTTCTTGGGCTAGTTTATGCTAGTTAGTGCCTATTTTTGTTGCATGTTCTAGCTGATGAACCAACATAGCCATGTTGTTTGCCAGCAAAACTTATCTGGTAATACTGGGTGACCAGCAAGTGAATCTGATTGACTTGACTGTTTGAGCTGGTTATAAGAACAATTCTATATAAAATATACCTTTTTTAACGTGTTACTTGTGTGTCATTGTAGAATTTCTTCTGTGGAACACATACACACACACACACACACACACAAAATGAAAGAATGTTCATGCTGCTTTTTCTCACAGAACAAATGTAAACAGCATCCTGGGTCTGGAATTGTTCTGAAAATTCTGTCATTAATTACTCACCCTCATGTCGTTCCAAACCCGTAAAACCTTTGTTCATCAAATGACACCTTTTTCAACAATTTCTTGAAGACTGACACAAGAGAAGTCGTTATTTTTGTTTTCTTTGCACAAAAAGGTATTCTTGTAGCTTCATAAAATTAAGGTTGAGCCACTGATGTCACATGGACTATTTTAACAATGTTCTTACTACCTTTCTGGGCCTTGAACGTGATAGTAGTGTTGCTGTCTATGCAGGGTAAGAAAACTCTCGGATTTCATCAAAAATATCTTAATATGTGTTCCGAAGATGAACAAAGGCCTTACAGGTTTGGAACAACATGAGGGTTAGTAATTAATGATAGAATTTTTATTTTTGGGTGAACTATACCTTATCAAAAAAATAACTGATATGGCCCCATGTGTGCTATATTTCAGCTTTGTGTGAGGAACAGAAAAAAGTTTATTCATAGAAAATCATGTGCAGCCATGTGAGAACCAATGGTATTTGGAGATATTAATGTAATCTGACACCACTGACGTTTGAAAGTCAGCCTGAAACGAAAGTTGCAATTAACCTTTTTCCCCTATTGAGACAAATCCTAGTAAAACGGCTTCTTGAATGAAAAGAAAATATAGCTTTGGACTTGATTTTATCAGGAGTTGATTGGATCATTTAATTTTGCTAATTTCTGTGATCACGTGAGTGACACGTTGTTGGGAGGGATGGATTATGGTCTAATGGGGACACCAGCATGCCATGCTGAGGACCAACATCCTAAACACACCATCTGCCGAGGACCAGCTGCAAGGCTATCCCCTATTTTTTTAGTTTTTGAGCATTTTAGATGTTGCTTCCCGGTTTGTGTTTTCTGACAAACATTTCTGGTAAATAAATCAGTCCCTAATGATGTAATGGTGGTTTCCAGTGCTTATCTAGTTCTGGATTGACTGCGCTTGCAGATGGTTTCTAAGCTCTGTTTACTGATATCACAGCTCACTCTGAATAATGCATAAGGATCCTGCGGGAGTCAGGCTTGAATTTGCACCACTGCTGCCTCAGGGAAACCCGGCTTGTGAGGGTTTATTAAGAAGGAGGCAGATGCTCCATGGGGAATTTGGAGAACGATGCTTCTCAATCCTCAACGCACTTGTGCAATCATGGTAAAAACACCTTCAAATACAAAGGGAATAGCTGAAAATATGAATGTCGTTTCAAACCTATATGACTTTGTGGAACATAAAAGGTGAAAATTGATTAATGAGTGTTTTCCATATTCTTTGAAGTTAAAATAAATGGTGGATGAAGCTTCCAAGCTACAGAGGAACCATAAATTGGTCCATTCATACCAAGTCATACAGGGTTTTTTCCTTTTTGGATGAACTACACTTTTAAAGGCCATTTTGGCTTCTGGTATTGTTCTGCCCTGCTGGTCACTGCTGACTTTGAGGATGATGTAATTGACAAATGTAAACCCAGCCCTGCAGCTTTGGCACTGTTTTCAGCTCCACAGCACTTCTTGCCTAAAACAACTTGGTTTTCATTATGACCCTCACATCCAGATGACCTTGCTGTGCGGCTCTCGGGGTACAGGCGAAACATTTGGGTGTCTGATTACGTACACATGGGTCAGCGACAAAAGGGAATTATGAGATGTGACAGTGTTGCGTGTGAGCCATCTAATCTATTTCAACACTAATGTAATTCATGTTCATAGGCATCCTGTGTGAAGGACACGGATGAGAGCTTTCACTTTAATGTCTCGAGTGTGGATTTGTTAATAGCTCTAGTGGGACTACAGTAGTTCGGTTTAATCTTTGTGCAAAGTATAAAGCAGAACTGCTAAAAGGAAAACCACATTCTTAGTTGTAACAGGAAGCACACACTCAGACACACATACTGCACATCAACGACCATAAGTAAAAGAACAGGATACAGCTCTCTCTGGGTGTTCTTTAAGAGAAAAGGAAATCCCAGTGCCATCAATCCATCATTTAATACCTTCATGTAATATCTCGTCCTGCTCTCCTCACTGGATGAAAGGTTCTGGTACTTTCTACATATGGCGGAGAGACTCGGATTGGCTTTCTGTCAGTCAGTTACTGGTTTAACCTATAATGGAGAACATGTGCACATTGGCAATTATATTTCCATATGTTAAAAAGCTGTATACCAGTAGCTATTTTTAAGGAAGAGAGGTCTCTTACCACTTCCTGCTGTCCTGCTGTATCCTGTAATCTTAATGCCCTTTGTGTGTTTCATTCACCATGGCAGATATAATCACTTTGTACCACAGGATTGTTTGAACATTGATCATATTGTCTGAGAACTTCAAAGTTCACCCAAAAATGAAAATTACCCCATGATTTACTCACCCTCAAGCCATCCTATGTGTATATGATTTTCTTCTTTTAGACAAATACAATCGGAGTTAAAATATTCCAGGCGATAACGTATAACATAGGCGTAGCATAAGCTCCGGTGAGAAGCGATGAACATGGAAGCACAGAGAAAAGAGCAAAACAACACCAGTCACGAATTAGAAGTACAAAACAAGGATTTATAAAGACAAATGTCAGAGGATTTCAATATAAGCCAAGAGAAGACTGGTTTTCCTTTGCTGTAAACAAAACTTGGTTCTCATGATACTAGCATATTCTCACCGGAGTTTATGCTATGCCTATGTCCTATGTCATCCGGTGAAATGACACTCTCTCGTGAACGTGCGTATGACAGTTGGCGAAAGCTGGAGATTACAGTTTATAAAGTTTTAAATATGGATATTTTTCTGACACAAACACATCAAATCACTTCAGAAGGCTTTTATTAACCCCCTACAGCCATGTGGAGTACTTTTTATGATGGATGGATGCACTTTATTGGACTTCAAAATCTCAACAGCCATTCACTGCCATTATAAAGTTTAACTCCAATTGTTTTTGTCTAAAAGGAAGTCTGATACACCTAGGACGGCTTGAGGGTAAGTTAATATGGGGTAATTTTCATTTTTGGGTGAACTATCTCTTTAATTACAACAAAATCACATGAAATAACTTGTTTTACATGAAGGATACAAAACTTAACAAATAAAGATCAAACTGAGCAGAACTGAATGCTTAGACTGAATGCTCACTGCTCACATTGGGGTTTATTTATCAGTTGTTTTGTGGTCTGACATTTGCGTACTGATTTGTCTCTTTTTAAATAGTTGTCATTACAGTCTTGCATTATGCATCTGGCTGCTCTTCTTTTTAGAAGAAGTTTTAACACCCTAGCAACAAGAAACAATTTACAGAAAAAGATAAATCTGACTAAACTTCCTCTATAGAATGAAGTCATGGCACTTGAAAATGACTTTGAGTGCAGCTATTTTGCAAACTGTTTCTATGGTATCTGAATGCCATTTTTGTGTCTTGCTTTGTCCTTAGCTGTAATAATTCATTTTTTGTGTTATTTGATCTTGCTAGATCACTCTTTTAATCTCAGCTAACAAAGTTGGCTAACATCATAGGTTTATCATAGTTAAAGCTTACTAACCAATGAACAAACCAACCAGCTAACTTGTAACACTTTGTAAGGCTTTGTATCAAACACTGGATCAAGTTGGGATTGTTGCTCCTAGCTAAACCTACCTTTATGATTGCCTTTTTTAATCTCAATTTACTAACTAAATAACTGTAACATTTTTGTTTTATCATTGCTAAATAAAAGTTATTAACCAACCTTTTAACTAACAATAGCTGGAATCTGAACAGATTTTTAAAGCACTAGGCATTATACACTTACGGACTTTTTAAATAGTGACAAAGGAAAACTCAATTACAACAAACTCATGCAGAAACATGCACCTTGTTGCTAGGAGACGCTTGACAAATGAAAACAATATGGCTGCGTCCGAAAGCCTAGTCAGCTGACTTGCTGCCTTGCTGCCTTATCAGGCAGTGACTTCGAAGGCTGCGAAGGAAACTCTAGAAACAGTTTCGGACAGACTTCAGAGGCAGCAGAACGTGACGCCGTTGCTAGGTTACCTAACGGTTAAGTTGTAGATTTTGTAGAAAAACGATCTTATACAGCTATATATAAATGAAATAATACATAAAGATCTCAATGTCATTACCCACCGAAGGTCTGTGCGTCGAAAAAAGACGACTGAGAATGGCAGCTACTTTTTGTTTGAAAAAATAAAAGCACTGATGCAAGTAATATTGCAGAACAGGTCATTGTTATTAGTGGCTGTTTCGTTATTATTGGTAGTATATTGTAAATATTATTCTTATTCACTACTCATTTGAACCCTTTTAACATTTTATTAAATAATATTATTACAAAAAATATTATTATGCTTTTTACACTATTACGATTCATAAAGTATATCATGGTCAAGATCTCATCTATTATATAACGTAACAAGTTTAATTTCACCAGAATATCTTTATTTATATAGCCTATATGGCGCACACGCACAGGATTGTGGGAAATCGAAGGCAGCGAAGGATACATCTATGCTGCCTTCAAAATTCCATCAGAAGAAGGTACCTCCGGAGACAGGAAGTGAAGCAGAATTAGAATTCGGACATGCCTTGATGCCTTTCTGCCTTGGAATGCTGCCTCCGAAGGCAGCATTTTAGAGCTTTTGGACTCAGCCTATGTGTTCTAAAAATAGAATTCTGAAAATTTGTGGAATCTGTGACCAACATTCACTACGCGATTTTCTATGGAATCTGTCAACTCAAATCTGTAGACTGGCTTTGACTTTAAACTTCTCCAGACTGTAAATTGCCAGAAAATGGGGGCAAAAATCGTGTAGCATATTCCAGGCTTGATTAGTCATATTAATTTGGTGTGAGGGAGGAGACATCTTGTGGCTAAAAAGCAACGCAGCACACATTTGTCACATTTCTACATTAAACCCCTGATGATTGTTTTCTGTTTGAACTCTACAGACTGAAATCATCTTAAAATGGACCATCAGGACCACATGAATTCTGGACAGGTGGGTGACTCTCCTGGGAACAACATAGCATCTGGTGTAGCCAACATGAACATCAATGACGGCCATCAACAAGACATGAAGAATGGGACAGCAGCACATGACGGGCCAGTGAAAGGTCTGTATAAAGAGGGAAAAATATTGTAGTTACTGTAATAAATAAAGAGGAAGCATCAAAAGGCTAAAAACCCCTGTTTCCCCCACAAAGCGCAGAAGAGCTGAGTGATACTCATGGCAGTGTGTTTCTCGCTTATGTCTCGTCTCATACTGAGAAACCTGACACATATGCTGACAGTGACAACACTCAGCCATGTGTTGGTTTCAGATGTCTGTGAAGATATTCATTCATTGAGGTCAACTTCAAAATGTCTTGTAGAATTTATTTGTTGGACCTTATTTTCCATTTGTTGAAGAACAATCACAATTTCTACCTTCAGAGAGACAGTTTACACAGTGATTGCAAGTCTCATGACAATGTGGTACGTGAACACTCAAATTTTAAGGCATGAAAGGGTTCGATAAAAAAACCTGGGGGAAAAAAGGGGAAAAATTACATGATTTCCAGGTCTGGGACAGTCAGAGAAATCAATAAAATGCATGGACAAATTGTGGAATTATCTATGTAGAAAATACTTAGCAAATATATTTGCAATTATGAAAAAAAAAATAAAATAAAAATAAGTCACAAATGATTGTAAGTCATGGAGATTAATTTGTTAAATAGGTGTGGAAACCCTACTATCACCATTGGACATCCATGGAAGACACATGGACAACAGAGTTGTCTTCAACTGTTGGAAAATGAAGTTCAGTTAAGAATAGATTCTTCAAGACATTTTCTCCTGCCTGCATTGTGTGTTCACAGTAGTTTTTTAAATTTAAATTCGGTCATATAGCATTGATCGTAGATTTGTTTTTTGGTTTCTTATGATGTGTACTTGGATGAGGCTCAGATGTGAGGAAATAGGTCATGTTTTACAAAAAAAATGGGAATCTGTCTTACCCACTTTGGATTGTTCTGGCACAACTGACAAGCTTTCAGCAAGCCCCAGGCTCCCTCACAGAGCACAGACGAAACCTTCTTATCTACCAGCAACCTGAAATTCCAGCTCAATTGTGCTGGCAGAAGTCATCGGAGCAGAATGTCTCTAAAATGACAAATTCAGTAAATTGAAGTTTGAAAAACAGCATGACCCTGGCTTTTAGACTTAGTTTGCCCATTAAGAAAAGCAGTTTGAAAAGCAATTATAGCTTTTATCTCAAGACATACGAACAGATGCATCAAGGTCCTATTGTTCTTCTTCCTTTGTTTAGAAGACAGCTAAGTAGACAGGACTTTAAGGAAATAGAAACAATTTTTGCTTTGTTTGCCATCTAAACCACCGTTCTCTCATAGAGGACACACATGAACCAACGCCTGAAGTGACCACCCAAAAGCCTGTTATAGAAGACTCCGAACCCAAGCTCTCCCTTGATAAAGATGTGCCATTGGGTATGACCCTCCATGCTAAAGTTGTGCCACTGCACTTTGCTGTCCTGCCCTGCCTGTTGCTCAGCTTCATAGGGCCAGTTCCCTTGATCCCATTACTCCCTATTATGCTATTGATCTGATTTTCAGTTTGGTCACAGCTTTGACACATTTCTCAAGGATGCAATACAACTACATAGTACAAATCAGATTTGATTTTCTGCATAATTATTGATTAAATAACTGGCACTTGAATGTTTTTGTGCTGAAAGCCAGCCTCTCATATCTCTCATGGACAAATGAGAGTGCTAGATACAAATTCAACCATTTATCATCCACACCTGCTGCTTTTCTCTCGTTACTATGCCATGATTTCCAACGAAGGGCTATTCCAGGCAGTTATGCATTTTTATTTTTAAAGCCTATTAACAAACAATTTTTTTTCTCATAATTCTCCCAAGTCCAGGCTATAGGGTTCCCACGGTCATGGAAAACTTGAAAAATTAAAGAATTTGAAAGAGATTTCTAGGCTTGGAAGTGTAATACAACTTTAAATGCCATAGAAATCATATAACCAATATACAGGGACAATAAATGTCCTTGATTATACTATGTAAATCATTGTAGAAATTAGGGCTGCCCTTGACTAAAGATTTTTCTGGTCGACTAGTAGTCGATCATTTTATGCATTAGTCGACTATTAGTCACACATTTATTAATAAACCATATAAATCAAAATAACGAACCTTTAATTGCCTACATAGCCTAATAAGTGCTCAAGAGCATGCAAAAAAACTTGCCACAGTGCACCGGCATATATAATAATTATGACTGTGTCAGAGAAAAACAGCAAGGAGACTGCATTAACGTTTAAATAATTTACACATTTAAACTAGTGCTTTCTTTGTTTTTGGCTTAAGAGATAAAGTCGGCGACACTGACTCGTCATCTTTGCAATAGTGGATGCGCCTGTATGCATGTTTCATACAGATTACATAATCTGAGAATATTTGTTTTCTATTTGAATTGGTTCATTTAAAAAGAAGACATTTCACCCTCTACAGATACATTTTTCATGTCTGTAAGGCAAGTATACGTTTTGAAGTTTCGTGCACAAGTTCACAGAGACCAAGACGGCAGAAAGTGCATCCTGTTTGCTTTGTTTTACAAAAGCGCAATGTTTTGTTGTTATTGTGAGTGCACACAAATAAATGTAGAGTCTTTACAGATTCAAAAGATGTATTACTTTTATCTGACTAAAAATGACAGAGTATTTTAAAAGCAAGTGACCACACCGGCGCCTCCATCTGTTATGCAGTAAACACGATACTATTCAGCTGCACACTCTGTACAGACACTTCAGTAGCGCACATTTTTCTAGGTTAACAATAGATTGAGTGGCCATGTAAAGTTGTTGCTACTTATATATTTTGGATGATAAGCCATATTTGAGGTCGATGAAAGATTACGTTCGGTTAACGGTCTGTCCGTCACAGACTGCGTGACTTTGCCACTTCCTGTGTATTTTGTTTTTCTGCGACTAAGTGACTAATGCAATTTTGGTCGACCAAGCGTCTTCTCATCGACTAATGGCTAGTCGACTATTAGGGGGCAGCCCTAGTAGAAATCTCTATAAAATGATTATAAAATAAAAACATATGTAATAATATAATAATGAACAACAGGAAAAGGCACGGTATAAACAGTGGGAACCTTAACACTAACATAAGAATTTATGCCTTGCTTTTGCTTATAACAGGTTTCCAAAAAGCAGTGCTGATCACATTGTCAACAGTGACAATTACATTGACTTTCTTGGAACACCAATAAGCCTGGAACCTTTCAGGAGTGACCTTGCCATGTTCTTAGAAGCTTTTTGGAAACTTGAGTTGTTTTCCGCTGATGTTGTGATATGCTGATGTAAAAAAAATCACTTGAAAGCTAATTGCATGCCTTCAAGGTTGTAAATGCAGTTGCAAAAGGAAGCAGTGTTCTCTAAGCAACATAGTTATCTCTTTAATAAAGGATTCAAGGCCAGTAAAAGCCTAGTATATTTGTCATAGAGCAATTAGTCAGGTCTGCTCTACCCTTCAATTTGCATAAGAGAATAATGTAAGTTCTGGGCAGGGTGAGTACTAGACTAAATAGTAGTGCCCAGAACATCCATTTGGTATTTTACATGGTCAATCAGGAAGTAAGTAAATGACATAAGCACTAGAATTACTAATGGCTTAGATGGATCTACTTATCTGGTGCCGTGACCCGGACATATAGGCTGTAATAATAATAATTAGAAGAAGAATTATAAGAGTAATTTTTGTTATTATTAAATCAAAAGCGTTAATAATAATAGTTCTAATTTGCAGTTCTAATATATTTCTGTACAAAACCCTTCATTACCAAATGCTATTTACAGTTGCGTGAACATAAAAAAAGTGAAATCAGAGTGCTGTACTTCACACTACAGAAGCGTTCACATGTACTTCACACACTTCTGTTTATTTTGAGTGCTCATGTAACAGTGCTTCTCACAAAAGAGAGACATAAAAATGCACATTTCATAGAATTATATAGTTCTTAAGTTTATTTTAATTGCAGTATTTGACTTTAAAGTAGTGGTACAAATAATTATATACACAAAATATAATAACTAATATAAGTAATCTCACACACACACACACACACACACACACACACACACAAAGACAATAAGACCGCCTTCTGCCATTATAGAGGTAGGCAATTTATTAAAGCCCAATGGAATCTGTTGTATTTATTTTCAAATTCCGTTTTTTCCCGAACTGTGCTTTTTTTCTGATTTTTACATCCGATTTACATTTTTTCTGGTAAATAGATTATGGTAAATATTCCTTAAAAATAATGTTTTAGTAATAATTTTATTATTATTAGTAGTAATAGTATTACATTAAGTTTATTACATTAAGTATTACATTAAGTATATTTCTATCACAGTTTCTTCAAGTTAAACCAAACTTTTATTTTGACAGATTGCTGTGAAGACCTTAAAGAGTCTGTTTGTAAATATGAATATGAAGTGACTCTCAGAGCAGTTCTTATGATTATATTTATGTGTTTATGTATTCATATATTGAGGCAGCAGAGACAGAAAACACAGAATGTCTGCGCCATTCATTCACACAGAGACATGCAGAACGTGTAGGATTTATTTTTAAATTATATTTTGTGGCTTCATATGCACAGAAACTAGTGGCAAATTCTGTAACATTCTGCATTATATACAGTTTATATGATTGGATTCCGCAATTCTGTTTTCTGCATTGTGCATAGGTTCCTACATAGGACATAATTACCTCACAAAAGTTCAAGGTCTGAGTGAATAGTCTGCAAGCATCATTTATCATTTACCTCCCAGAACCACAAACCCATTGATCTTGTCAGAGAATTAGCAGTCTAGTTGAGACAAAGCCATTAAGATGGCGTTACGCATGTTGCATGCTGTGGTTCTATGAAGTAGGGAGTGATGTAAATGTATTAGACTACCATTAGCCATCAGCTGAATATTTCATGTTAGAGAACATGTTGCTGATTTTTGCAGTACAGCCAAAATGGGTCTGCAACTTTAATGGCTACTAAGTTCACTTTACATGCGAGCTCCTCGCTTGTTTTGAACTACCAGAGAGATCAAATGTCTATAAAGTCATTCATAATGCAGACTCCCTCCATTAATTTCATATGATAAAGCCATTTTATCTTCTTCTATAGAAGAAGGGTTAACTGAATGTGCTTTGTTTTTCTGTGATTTATAGGTTGATGAGCAGTGTGCACACAAAGAGGGCATAAATTCAGCATCTTTACAAGACAATTTATTAGCAAAATTCACCTACCGAACTGGGTGAAAGAATCCCAAAGTTGATGTTAATGTTCTCCGTATCTCATCTGTTCTTTTTACTTGCTTCCTTGTGATCACACAACTTTGGCTCGTTTGGAGGGACAGCAGGAGCTGGAGAAGGTATGGTGGGCTCACCACCCCCTTATCCCCCTGCAATGTAAAAATTCAGAGGATTTACATCTAAACAAACATACATTGAGCTCATATATCACCGCAATTTCATTACATTGCTTGCGCATACATGCAAAAATCAAATAAAAGATCTCCCTGGGAACCACTTTCTAATTAAGTCTGTTTATATTGGAACTCACATTATTGTATCTAAGAAATCTAAGAATAATGAGGCTTTCAATTAAAACTATAAATGAATGCATTAAAAATGCTTCAAATGCATTCAATACAACATATGCTTTACTGCTCAGATCAGATCCAAATGGTTCTATCTGTGCAATAAATGATATTCGCCAAAGACTCATTGCTTCATTCATTTTGCTTCCAGTTATCAGTGCTTTACACACTGAAGCTCACAGAGATGTTGTGGGTCATGTGGATATTGTGGTCTGATTGGCCAATTGATATTGTTATTTATGGTTTTGATTGTTTTTGTTGTGACTAAATGAGTGAAGAGGCACTTTTATAAGTATTGATCCCACAAACCCTTGACCCTACTGTACTGACCCCCTCATTTTCTCACTGCAATTAGCGATTTTTAATCTACTGCTTGCTAATTTAGATCACCAAGCATCAATTATGTAAAAGTGCCTTTAACTCAAAGTATATTGTGTAAAAACAGATTGTTTAACTTGACATGAAAACAAAAACTTGTGTTTTGTGCTGTGTTCGGGCCCCTTACGTGGTTCTGTGCTTTTAGTTCTTTTCAGTTCCTTGATTCCTTTTCTTTCTCTGCTTCTAATGTTGAATGTGGAGAGAGGGTGGTTGAGTGTTGCTAATTCTACAGTGTTGTCTGTGGCTGTTCCTATCATTCTGCCTTCCACGTCATCAGAAGAGTTAACACCCGGAAGTCCGCCCGAGAGTGGCCGGAGCAGTGCGGCATCACTGGATGGGGAGGGAGAGCGGGAGAATGGGCAAAAGGAGAGCTCTGTCAGCCCGAGAGAGTCTCCAATGTCTCCACATCCACTTCCAAGAACTCTCGCTGATGATTTGGGTTCAGGAATCCCGGGTTTTGACAGCCAGGTCAAGAGGAGTCCCTCAGAAAAGATGAGTGACCATCATAGCCCCAGTGGTTCTGAGGAGGAGGAGAAAGAAGAAAATGAAATGGAAAAGTCTGAGAGAAGATTTTCAGGTTCTCCTGATGTGGAAGAAGCTCCTCAAAGTGGTATCAACATAAAAGAGGACAAGGAAGTAGTTAGTGATGAAGAAGAGGAAGAAACAGGAGTTTCCTTGGTGCCCAGTTCTGTCACCCCAGACTTGACAACCCAGATTGAAGACGAACACGAAACCCCTTCTCATCTTCCAATGACCCCAGAGGAAGCTAAAAAGCGTGGTCTGTCGTTTGACTACACAGAACCTCATGATCTCGGTCAACAGGGTGGTCCTGTGGGCTGGGAATGCAGCTCTGACAAAACACCACCAGAAAGCAAGAGCCCTGACTCCTGCAGGGCAGATCCAGGATCACCTCTTTCTCCCATTGCTGCTGCCGAACCTACCCAAGAGGAGTCATCTCTAACAGATTTCCAAACGGATGCTCGAGAGGAAGAAGAGGAAGTACCAGAACCAGAACAAGAACAAGAAGAGGAGGCAACCACCATTCCTCCAACTTCCCAAGAATTTGCTGCACCCAAGATGGAGCCTAAGGCAGAGGAGCTTAGAGAACCTGAAGAAGCAAAAGAGATCAAGCAGGAGAAGTATTTGGAGACGAGCGACGATGATCGCATTGATACGGAGAAGGTCCAGCCTGTTGCCACACCCGAGCCTGTTGCCACGCCCGAGCCTGTTGCCCCACCCGAGCCTGTTGCTAAAACCCAACCCGAAGCTAAGGATGCTGTTAAACCCAGTGCACAAGTAATGCCCACAAAGGCACCAAGCAAAGCAGCTCCCGTCAAAGAATCTCCAGCCAAAAAAACAAAGAAACCCGTCGCTACAGTTGCTGCCACTCCTTCCCCCAAATCTGCTCCTAAACTTCAGAAAACTCCCTCTAAAGATGCTGCTCCGGCCAGAAAAGCAAGTGTCCCATCCAAAGGTCTGTTTTTTCTGTTCTGTTCCTCCAAACCCCTCACAGATCTTCTTTATTTCACCTTCCCTTTTCTTCTTTTTAAAGTAGATCAGTAGAACCACGCAGCACCCTTTCTGAAAAGCGCACACTATGAGTGTGTTCGGTTGAAGAAACGGGCTGCTTGTAGCCACAAAATCTCTCTCTCTCTTGATCCTTTGTGCCCTGTGTGTCTATCTCTTCTCCTTCCCTCTCTGTGTGTGGTCAGTGTTATTTCGCTTGTGTCTGTGACTAACTCTGTGCATTGATTGACCGTTACTGCTGGCACAGTTTTCACCTTTCTCTATTGCATGTCACCTGTGCATGTATGTTGAATGTATCACTCACAGAACTGTGCTTTACCTTTCTGGGTCCACCCCTTTCCCAGATGTCTGTTTTATTAGATACAACCAAGTGGACCCAAAGGCCCATGCTGATGGGGTTGACTATAACACATACTGAAAGGAGAAGGTTAGCAATTGCTGCTGGGTTCAAGACAAAAGTCCTCTAAATGTCTCCCACAGCTGTGCAGACGTCTTCTACAAAAAGATCAGACAAGTTCACTCAATAATGTGAAACATTCAGTTTTGCAAACCATTTCAAGGCAATCTTTTGGTGCTTGCAAGGCAAGGCAACTTCTAGAGTCATTCTGGTCAACTTTCTTTTCCTCAGTTTTAGTCTTTTTTTTGTTTAACTTTGCAAGCTTAGAAATAAACTAACAAACAAATAAAATTAAATAGAGATTAATAAAAAAAGAAAGAAACTTTAACCAGTTGGTTTCATCTGCTACTGAATTCTCTATTCAAAACTGTGACTGTGATGATGTTTGTAATATTGTAATATTTATAATATTTTTATTCAGAATTGCAGTTGGTCTTTTGTCCTGCATAAATTTGCATACTGAATAGCTATTGGTCATCTCTTACCTGTATGTA
Organism: Labeo rohita; assembly: GCF_022985175.1. Lineage (NCBI taxonomy): Eukaryota > Metazoa > Chordata > Actinopteri > Cypriniformes > Cyprinidae > Labeo > Labeo rohita. The sequence continues at coordinate 27,554,083 of NC_066871.1, read as the reverse complement.
TTTAATCATCTAGAGCAACTGTGAAGGTGTCAAGTTATGTGCTGATTTTTATTGTGCAAAGCCAAAGTAAAATAAGATGCATCTTCATTGTCGTGACAGTGGCAGTGACAGCTCTGATGGTGCATTTTATTTACACAAATGCAAAGCTTAAAACCTACGCTACCTAAAATTTTAACATTATTCTTTTGCTGCCTTGCAAGCATTGCTGTTTACTTCAGGAAAAAAAAAAATCTGCTGTTTTTTTTTCCTGTACAAGGTTAAAATATTCCTAATTCTTTGCATTTTGTAAAAATAATACAAGGTCCTGCACATTCAAATGATGCCGAAAAAGGTCCTTGTAAAAGAATACTTCGCCCAAAATTTTCATTTTGTCATCATTTACTAACCCTCCTGTTACACCAAATGACAGGGTTCAAGGAATATCCTCACATCTCCATTGGACTGTTTACCATGGCAGCAAGATCATTAGCTGAAATTGAGAACCAGATCAGTTCACTTTACGAATCATACAAATTTGTTGTGTGAACTGGATTCATTAGTTCATTTAAAATTTCTCATATTAAGCTAAAGAATGGCTTCTGAAAATTTACTTATACTTCCCTGTTCCATGGAATAAAGAAACTTATACGGGTTTGGAATAAAAAAAAAAAAAAAAAAAAAAAACCCAAACAACAATAGGGTGAGTAAATGATAACAGAATTTTCATTTTGTAATAAGCGTTTGTTTTTGAATATCTATCATAAACAAACATACAAAAATGAAAGGCTGGAATCGCTGCTTCTGGGAACAGGACTCTCAACATCACAGCTGATAAGTTTGAGCATTAAGTGTAAAAACGCATCAACATCAACTTTTCTTTCAATCAAGTAGACGGACTCCTTGATAAGCCTTACTGTAAGTCTTGATTGAGGCCACCAAAATGTCAATTTATGAGCTTGCACTTACTGTTCCTTACTCTCTTACAGCCAAGACTGGAGCAGGAGCAACTCCTGAAAAAAAGGTACAGTCGTTACCATGTTTGATATTATTTTTTGTGGGAAAAGCAGCTATAAGTCTGTAGCCAGATTAGCTAAAATACGCTACAACTGAGGGGAGTCATTGATTTGTTTTTAAAAGGACAGTTCAACCAAAAATTAAAATAACCCCATGATTTACTCACCCTCAAGCCATCCTAGGTGTATATGACTTTCTTCTCTCAGACAAATACAATCAGAGTTATATAAAAAAAATGTCCTGGCTCTTCCAAACTTTATAATGGCAGTGAATGGGGTTTATGATTTTGAAGCCCAAACAACTGTGTCCATCCATCATAAAAAGTACTCAACCTGGCTTCAGGGGTTATTAAAGGCCTTCTGAAGCGATGCGGTTTGTAAGAAAAAATCCATATTTCGAACTTTATAAACCGTTAATCTCTAGCTTCATACGTGTACACAAAACTGCGCTCTAGCGAATGACACAGGCGAACGCCGTGACGAATGCAAAAGTGCCGTGGATAGATCAAAACAAAACACCTGTCACGAATTAGAAGTATAAAACGAGGATTTGTAAAGAAAAATGTTGGAAGATTTTGATAAAAGCCAAGAGCAGACTGGCTTTCCTTTGCTGTAAACAAAACTTGGTTCTCTCAAGCCGAGCATATTCTTACCAGAGCTTACGCAACAACCTATGTCATCTGCTGGAACAGCACAATCTAAATGCACATACAACAATTAGCGGAAGGTAGAGATTATGGTTTATAGGAGGATTTGCTCCAGGAGGCTCTTATTAACTCCTCAGAGCTGTGGGGAGTACTTTTTATGATGGATGGATGCACTTTATTAGACTTTAAAATCGCAACAGCCATTCACTGCCATTATAAGGAAGATCCAGGACATATTTTAAAATGACTCTGATTGTATTCTCCTGAAAGAGGAAAGTCATCTCTGTATACACCTAGGATGGCTTGAGGGTGAGTAAATCATGGGGTCATTTTCATTTTTGGGTGAACTATCCCTTTAAATGCATTTAAACTTAATTTAAATCATTTTTAATTTTAGTCTGAAATTTTATTTGCCATTTTTGTTTCATTTTTTTTATTGCATTTTAGCATCTCTTTCATTTTAAAGTTAATTTTATGTTCGCTATTTGCCATTGTTTTCCATTTTTGTCTTTCACCTTCTCAAACACGTAAGATACCCACCACAACCCCGCATGCAAAAGCTAGATCCACTTCCGCCCCCCAAAGAGGGTCTTCAGTGTCAGGCATCCCCAGCAAAAAGCCCTCAGTCTCTTCCGCAACTCCATGTCGCTTTAGCAGTCCAGGCTCTGCAAATTCTGTAAAAAAGCCCAGCAGTTCAGAAGCAAAAGAGTCCAGGGCCACAGTGAGTATTGCCACCCATCCCTAACCATCGGCCAAGAGAAATTCTTGTGGAAATGTCTACAAGGAGACTGAATTTACAGCACCTGAGACTTCACAACATCAATGTTCTTAATACCAGAGCAGAAAGAGAAGCTAATGAGTGGATTTCTGTCATATTTTGGGTGCATTGTTGAATTATAATAATAAAAACTCCTTCAAAAAAGCAACAAATTTACCATTAGCTAATTTTTGTTTTTATTGTCCATATTTAGGCTGGAGATGCCAAGACGAAGACAGCGGGTGCCAAACCCCAAGGAGTTGGCACCAAAATCCCTGGTAAGTGATTTTTAGATGCATCTTTTCAGGGGTCCACATTAATCTTTGTTTAGTACCATGAAAAGGAAGGATACTTGGTGACTCAACATTTAATTTCCTTCCTGACAGTTTGAAAAGGAAATTGGATGTAACCACTTCTCACAATTTATAACAAATTTCCTTTTTTAATGCATTCTCCCATTCCACCCACTGAAATGACAAATGAAAGTGCACTGATTACAAATTCATAAGCAAATAAAACCTGGAAGAATTTATGGTTCAGTGTATTCACTGCACGGCAGACTGCAAAAGTGAGCACACCTTCCCATCATTTCACTGTGCACCATTTAAGTAGTTTTCAGGAAGTCCACAATATCTGCCTACTTGAAATGGGTTATGAAACCCCAAGGGAATGATTCTCTATTTATAGAGAATTTACATGACTGATTTGTACCACTTTGATTTGTGAAATACAGCTGCTTCACGGATGGAGCAGCGAAAGGCAGGACCAGGGTCCATTGAAAGAGGTAAAAAGAGCCTCTTTTGTGTGGTAGCCAATTAAATGCTTGCAAATTGAAAACTCTGCACTGCTGAAATGTTAAAACAGTGCACAAAACTCCATGAAAGCTCCTACATAGAAAGGCAGGAAGTTGAAAACATTTACTTTAGGATACTTAAAGAATAAACAATCAAAAGAGCAAAAAAAAACCCGATATACATATTTTGGTCTTCTGTTGTTTTTCATCATCAGCTGACTCACCTAAAACCCCAGACCGTAGTGGTTGCAGCAGCCCAGCCAGTCGGTCCTCCACCCCTGGACAACAGGTGAAGAAAGTAGCGGTGGTGCGCACCCCTCCCAAATCACCTGGTTCATTGAGATCCCGTGCCCCGATCGCTCCTGTTGCACCCATGCCTGACCTGAAGAACATCAAGTCTAAGATCGGCTCCACTGAGAACCTCAAACACCAGCCTGGTGGCGGGAAGGTAATTCTGTCATGCATGATTTTTGACTGGTAAAATTAAATGTGTGAAAACAAAACCAACTGTTTTGGATGCATTTATTGCGAAGTTGAAAGCGCAACTTTGACCCCATCTGATGGAAGCAGGCCAGTCTTGTTTGAGTGGATTTCTGGATTATTTTTATCCAAACCCCATTCTTAAGGGTTCAGATATTTAACAAAAAAGCCTTTAATAAAGTTAACTCATGTTGGGGACGGTTATATAAGCATTTTCAGATTGTAAATTGGAAGTACGCTGACACAGAAAAGCAATTTCACATCTTTAACAACTGAAGAAACTTCTTTGCAGAGCCTGGGATCTGCAGCTCAACTCACAGCATCAGGTTAACACTCTTGACTCTCCTTGTCCTTTTCCAGGTGACTGTTGTTCATAAGAAGATCGACTTTTCTAATGTTCAGTCTAGATGTGGATCCAAAGACAATATCAAGCATGTTCCTGGAGGTGGTAATGTGAGTAACCACTAGGGTTAGAACTCCTCGCTCTGGAAAAATAGTGTAGTTAGAAGCAGTTAACATTAGGTATACAACCAAAGCAACCAAATATAGCATCATATTTCAGCTGTCTTTCTGATTGAAAATAGGATCCTAAACAGACATAATGTATATAAAATATCCAATAAAAGCATTTGTGAATTGGAGCAGTTTCTTTAGGATAATTACCCACTTATGTCTAAGTTACACAAGAAATAATCAAAAATGGCCGACTTAAACACCTCAAGCGTTGACTATGACTGCTGTATATTTCCAACAGACAGTTTTAAGTATACAAAAAGCTTTCAAAGACAGTTCTGCACACAATTGTGTGAATAGTTACCCTTCGTAACTAATGGAACCCTGACACACAACGTCAAAAGCTTTTAAGTAGCTCTCCATCAGTAAGTCAAGTATCTACCAAACACCCACAGAGCCAAAATAACTGTTTTTAAACTGTTAGATTAAAATTAATTGACATCATTTTAACTTGCTATTGAGTCTGAACATCCAAGACCTAAAAATCTATTTTTTTTTCCAATTGGAAACTTTTTATTTTTTATTTTTCTAGTGACCAAAAATAACATTTATTACTTAACACAGTAAATACACATTAATTAATTAATGTTACATGTAAATAGAACTTACATAGTATAATCTTGAATTTTAGCATATTAGATTTACAGATAATTTACTCACCCCATTGTCTTTCTTTCTTCAGTCGATAAGAACTTATGTTTCTTGAGAAAACATTTTTTTGAAACAAACTGACAATTTGTATACTTTTTACCTCAAACACTTGTCTTGTCTGAGTCTGAGCGTGAACTTTTTTTCCCGGTTCAATACGGTCAATACAGTTAGGCTTTGTTGAAAAACTCCCACCTCATTTTCTTCCCCAACTTCAAAATTGCCCTACATCGGTGCAGAAGTACCAACCCAGTGTTTACAAAGTTAACTTTCAAATAAGAAGAAGAAGACGAGATGTGAGTTTTTCGATATACCCTAACTGTATTTAACCGGATTACACAGAGTACACATGTGCATCGCAGAGACAAGACAAGATGAGCATTTGAGGTTAAAAAAGTATACAAATTGTCAATTTGTTAAGAAAATGACCGGTTGTTTTGCTAGATAACACCCTTCTTCCTGGGCTGGGATCGTTTAGAGCCCTTTGAAGCTGCATTTAAACCGCATTTGGAAGTTCAAACTTAGGGGCACCGTTAAAGTCCACTATATGGAGATAATTCCTAAAATGTTTTCCTCAAGAAACATAATTTCTTATCGACTGAAGAAAGAAAGACACAAACATTTTGGATGATAAGGGGATGAGTAAATTATCTGTAAATTTTTGTTCTGGAAGAGAACTTCACCTTTAATTTTATGGTAGCACTTTATTTTACAGTCCTGTTCCACATTATTAATGATTACAATAACTGAGTAATAACTAGGTACTAACCCTAAAAACCCTAACCTTAAGCCATTTAGTTACCTTATATTACCCATTACTTTCTTACCTTCTTTCTTTTTTAAGCTCTTGTTGATCTTGCAAGAGATAAAGCAAAATAATCACAGTGTGAACTGACTGATGGCTTTAGCTAAAAGCTCTGCTATAAGTTGCCAGAGTTTCGTGAAGGTTTGACTAGGCCAGGGACTGCAGCATCCCTACACTGGCAATGCATTTTGGCCAAGACATCGGTCTAGATGCCTTTGCCAAATCTAGGTTTAATTCATTTGCCTGAATCCCCAGTGTCGGTATCTCCTCTCACCTGGTGTTCCTCCTGGTTCCTCCTGGTGATGCATCCGGATCGCTGACTGATGTTGCTGCGTTGCAGACGTGCTGTGTATATTGCATGCATGTACCATAAATTCCTCTGCAGGTGAAGATTGTGAAGGGGTCTCAGTAGTCAGATATGCAGGAAAAAAACCTCCAAGGGATATGGATCTTCACTTGAGTGCTTGAAACTGAGCATGTGCATTATAACAGTGCTTGCAAGGCGAAATCCATTAATCGGTATTCAAAACATAATTTTCCTTCCTTTCTTACTTTCTTCAGATCATTTTCACCTAGAACCACTTAACGACTTAATTCATACATAGCCTTGTAGATAATTTTATAATTTTTATCTTTTTTCTTTTCTTTTTTTCTCTTCTAATCTGAATCATTTTACCAAAAGACGTTGTTTTGTAGCCTTACAAGCGCTGGTATTGCCGTCAGATGTAAATCTAGTTATATCTGAGTTTCGCCTGAGACAGTAAATCAGATATAACATGCATTTTTGCATTACAGTCTCTTCCCTCTATAAGCCCTTGGGTCCCTTTGACTAAAATATTGAGTGATGCATTTATTGAGTGAATCTCTTTTCTGACTGAGCATTTGGGACAGAGGAAAATTTCCATGTCTTGAATCACTGAAAGAGTATTTACACATTTTTACATGTGATCATGAAAAGACCAAGTGTAAATGCCCTCGTATTCAGACAATCCAGTCCATCATATATGTGATGCCAACCTAGTCTATATACATATGTGACCCTCAACCACAAAACCAGTCTTCAGTAGCACGGGTATATTTGTAGCAATAGCCAAAAATACATTTTATGTGTCAAAATTATCAATTTTTCTTTTATGCCATAAATCATTAGGATATTAAGTAAAGATCATGTTCCATGAAGATACTTTGTAAATTTCCTACCATAAATATATTAAAACTTAATTTTTGATTCGTAATATGCATTGATAAGATCTTGGCCAAATATTTTCCTATCATAACATACCATACATCAATGGAATTATTTATTCAGCTTTCAGATGTATAAATCTAAATTTTAAAAAACTGACACTTACGACTGGTTTTGTGGTCCAGGGTCACATATTTTACGTCTCTAAAATTGAAATGCGTCACTCTGTTACATCTGCATGAAGTATGGTTATATAAATTGGATTTATATCTATTTTGTGGTGGCCTATCAGTGGAAGCAAGTTACTTCTCTGTCCCATGAACCCTGTTGTTGTTAATAATCATTTTCCTACTCCAGATCATCAGCTCCTCAGGTGCCTGCGCATGCGGTTTGTTTCCTTCCAAATTGCTCTGTTTGATAACTGACTCTATTTGTTTCTCATGCTTCAGGTTCAGATAGTGCACAAAAAGATCGACCTAAGCAACGTCCAATCAAAGTGTGGCTCCAAGGCCAACATCCATCACAAACCAGGTAAGATTTCAGTCAGATATGAAGACACATTGTATAAAAATGCCATTAGACATTTTTAGGGCACATATGACAACCAACATTGCTTATTCAAGACGTTTTATACAATATTTATGCAAGTTTTATAATGTTTTATAAATCTTATTTACCTTATTGGATTGGAAAAGCCATCTCTACGTTTATCTTCACCTCAAGTAAGCTAAAAACAAATGGAAAAGGTTTGATTTAAGCAGAAGTTGTTCACTCTTACTTGTATTTTAGGAGGTGGAAATGTGGAGATCAAATCTGAGAAGTTGGATTTCAAAGCCCAGTCAAAGGTTGGATCTCTGGAGAACATTGGCCATGTTCCTGGGGGTGGACAGAGGAAGGTATGTTCTTGACTTTGTTATACAATGAGACACAAATTTCATTTGGATGTAGAATTAATTCACAATACGAATGCATAAGACAAAGTGTTTCATGATGCATTTTGACTGTTTTATCTACTCTTTTCTGCAATACTCACTTAAAGTTTCCTTCTTGTTAGATCTTGCTATGGTCAGCATGCTTCCTCCTGCTTGGCAGACTTCAATGTACTTCTTTTGCACATGTGTTTTACTTTTTTGAGTTGCCTTTAAGATCTGCTTTTCTAGACTGTTTAAAAACACAAGGTTGGAAATACACTTAATATATAGAACAAATGTTATTATCTCATGGTCCATTACCTATTTATTAAAATGTATATTAGGTCCAAAATCTTAAAGGGATAGTTCACCCAAAAATAACGATTCTGTCATTAATTACTCACCCTCATGTCGTTCCAAACCCGTAAGTCCTTCGTTCATCTTCAGATCACACATTAAGATATTTTTGATGAAATCCAAGTGCTTTCTGACCCTGCATAGACAGCAACACAACTGACACGTTTCAAGGCCCAGAAAGGTAGTAAGGACATCGATAAAATAGTCCATGTGACATCAGTGGTTTAACTCCAGTGTTATGAAGCTATGATAATACTTTTTGTGCACAAATTCAGTGTACAGTGTACAGTGACGCATGCCAAAGTCTATAAGGGTATTGCATTTATTACAATAGGTTCTAATGAATTGCATATACTAATAAATTAAATGAATGAATTAGGATGATTTTATGTATGTAATAAATGAAAAATGTACAGCATAAGATTTATTGGTTGATAGAAGCCGGGTGTCTTGCTGTCCTTCATCTTCTCTCTCTACTGAACACATTTCAATCATTTTTAAGATCACTGCATTTTCCACTGCTCCCTTGCTTAGAGCTAACTATTCTTCCATTCAGTGATCGTCTGCTTCTCTGTCCCTTTTTATCATGCATAACCTAAAATTGCTGACTGAGTGCGGCTTTCATGTATTCAAATTCAGAAACATTCAGAAATCAAGTAGGAGTGCTCATTTGAGAACTATGTGAAACACATTAAAGATAATAAGCTTATATAAAATCATGGAACTGGATTTCAGATGAAAGTTTATTTTAATGAATCAGTAAAAATCTAGAATTCATTCTTTAATTTGGTCCAGTTGTAAAGTTTAATTACCGTAATTGTATGGGAATAATGCTTATGGTCAGTGACATCTTTAAATGTATTTATTTTTTGTTCTAGCACTAGATACATCATAATTACGCATTCAGAACACATAAATAAATGAACTTTAGTCTTCAGATCAAACAGTTTTTGCTTTTAACTTATTAATCAGCATTACTATTTGATCCAAAGGAAGACGATGATAGAGTAGATTGGCACTCTTACTTGGAAATATTTGATAAGTATTAAGTCTCACTCCTTCTCTCAGCATTCCCTCTAGTGTGAGTGTTTTTTCTTATCCCTTCATAACCTCATTTCATAATTTGCATCCCAACCCATTTTGTTTTGTTTACTCATAACCATGTGAACTATGTGGCATCCACACTGTAGAGGGAGAAGGAGAAGGAAGCAGAGCCGCAGGCCGCAAATGCTTCCTCTAATGGGGACGCTGTTCACTCTAATGATGTGGACATGACCTTTGACCTTCCCTCCTCTGAAGGGAACAGTCTGGTTAAGTCAGAGGCCCTCAGTAAGTATATCACTGGAATTATGAAGTGTCAATTTAGCTGACTAGTCATCATTACATGGCTTTTATGTCCTTCTGTTCTAGGAATAATTTTGTCAGCAATGTAATAAGTCTTATTTCAATTCAGTTGTGTGTTATCTTTATAATAAATACAGTCAAACCAAAATTTATACAGACATCTTCAACATTTCTCACATTATTCAGTATAGTTTAGAAAATGGTAATAAAATATGACAAGAACTCAGAGTTAAACTGTGTCAGAACAGATAACTTTGATAGAAAGGTATGTAATAGAACATGGTCAGGTCATAGTGTCAGATAAAATTTTTGGTCCCAAATTTTTATCAGTTTTACTGGTAGTCCACTGTATGAAAAAATTGTGTGTATAATATGTCACAGTTTACTTTATTTTGCTATCCTCGCTTACAAAATGAGCTATAGTGTCCTGAACCCACTAGTAAAAAAAATATAAAAAATTATATCTGGTGTCTGAATAATTTTTGGTTTGACTGTATTTTGGTACACTTCTAATCCCACTCATGTGAGCAAATATAGCTATTCTTATTTAAGTGAAAGGGATGGATGCAAAAAGTATATGCAAATCACAATATGAAGACTAGTGCTGCAGATTTATTATAATGTATATATATTAAGTATATTGCATCGATTTAACCATTGTCTACTAGAGGACAGCCTTCCTGTATGACTTTCAGATGTTGCTGCAAATGTAGGGCCAAATGATTTCCACGATGCGAAAAATGCGGAATCCAGTCAGAAAAATGGAACTGACTGTATAACGCTGAATGTCATGGAATTTGCCAAATTTTGAATGGATAAATCAAAAATAGATCAGTACACTTAAATCAAAATGCGATATGGACTAGTATGTCTGAATATTAAGCCAGTGTCTTTGTGTAAATGAATGGCGCAGACGTGCGGTTTTATTTACTACACACATACTGAAGCGCATGATGCTTGTGGTGTTTTCAGCCTCTGCCCCTCAATATGAGTACATGAACACATAAACGTAATCTCTAATGCTCTGAGAGTTACTTCATTAGCATGTCATTGCTTCTTTTGAGGAAAAACTACCGTCATAAAAGTCTTCAAAGCAACCCGTCAAAATAAAAGTTTGGTTTTACTTGATGAAACTGTGACAGAAATATATTACTTAATGCAGTGATAGTACTACTATGACTACTGCTGCTAATAAAATTATTAAAACTATTTTTAAGGTATATTTACGTGAGAAATTGTTTACTATAATTTATTCACCAGAAAAATGTAAATACACAACAGTATTTTTTAAATAAATAAATAAATAAATAAATACATTCAAATGGAATCCAGAAAATTAATGGAAAACACAGAATTTGAGAAAAATAAAAATTAATTTGAGAAAAAAATAAAACCTATTTCATAGGGCCTTTAAAAAATGCAATTTTTAAACCTTTAATAATTTGCTGTTACATTGTGTATGTTTCTTGATTTCAATTAAATAGACATGCTTTTTGATTAATATTTTTTTAATTTAACCATTAAAACAGAGTCTAGAAAAATGAATTTGAAAAAAATTTATATGGTTTTTGGGAAAAAAATAAAACAGATTTCATAGGGCCCTACAAATAAAGCATATACACTACCATTCAAAACTTTTAATGTGTGTTTTTTTTTAAGAAATTAATTCTTTTATTAAGCAAGGACACATTAAATTGATCACAAGTGATAGTAAAGACATTTGTTATGCTCCAAAACATTTCTATTTCGAATATTTCAAATAAATGCAGTTTTTTTTCTATTACGAAATTCTAAAAAATATAGTGGTTTACACTAAAATATTAATAAGCACACTTGTTTTCAAAACTGATAATAGTAAGAAATGTTTATAGGAAAATAAAGCAGCATACTAGAATGATTTCTGAAGGATCATGTCACACTGAAGACTGGAGTAATGATGCTGAAAATTAGGCTTTGCTTTATATCACAAGAATAAATTCTATTTTAATATATATTAAAATAAAAATTGTTAATAATATTTAACAATATTTTAAGTGTGGGTTTGATTGAATAATTGCAGCATTGGTGGTAATTTATTATTATTATTAATAATAATAATCTTAAATTTTATGCATACAGTCAAACCAAAAATTATTCAGACAACAGATATAATTTTTTGATAATTTTAACTAGTGTGTGCAGGACACTATAATTCATTTATGTAAGTGGGGATAGCAAAATAATCTGTGACATATTATACCCAAAAATTCTTTATAGAGTGGACTTCCAGTTAAACTGATAAAAATTTGAGACCAAAAATTATTCAGACACTTTGATCTGACCATGTTTTGCTTAAGTGTTTTTTCTTTAATTGCTAATTAATTGGTCAACAAAGTATTGATAGTTGTGTGAATCTTGTCATACTAATAGATGTCTGAACTTTTGGTTGATTGTAATCCATTACAAACCTTTCTATCAAAGTTATCTGTCATTATCAAAATTTATTTGTTCTGACACAGTTTACCTCAAGTTCTTGTTATATTTACCATTTTCAAAACTATAGCGAATAAACTGTGATAATGTCTAAATAAATTTTGGGTTGACTGTATATTATCTTACAAAACCTGACAATTGTTTACATCCATCGAGTTTAATCCAAATTCCACCTTTCCTCCCGTCAGATTGAGAGCCACAAGCTAAGTTTCCGAGACCAAGCCAAAGCACGCACCGACCACGGTGCTGAGATCGTGTACCGCTCCCCCGACATCTCCACGGATGGATCGCCCCGCCCGCCTCAGCAACGTGTCTTCCTCTGGCAGCATCAACATGACCGACTCCCCACAACTGTCCACGCTAGCTGATCAGGTGTCAGCCTCCCTTGCTAAACAAGGCCTGTGAGCTGCTGACCGAAACGTGTTGGCATTTGACAAATTGAAAAAAAAGTTAAAAATATATCTCCTTCAGTCCTTTCGAATAAGGTGCTTGTCAGATTTCTCCTAACTAAAGGTTGTCCCAGCGGCTTGTCTGCTTGTGAAATAATTTTTGCCTCCTGGCATGGAGAGACAGGTATTGATGTTATTGGCTTAGTATCATCAAAAGAAAAAGAAAAGAAATTACGATTTAAAAGGAGCTGGTGGTGTATTGATCCAAATGGTCATTTACAGCACTGAGTAGCCCGATTTTGTTCGTTTAATACCCTGTTTTTAAAAGAAACAACAACGACATTTGCTTTCAAAGCTGTATTTGCTTCGTTGCCTTATTGTGAATGTTTTTATTTACCATAACTTATGCACTCCTGTTTTGACATGCAGCAGTAGGGAAGGCAACCATGCTACATGGTTTGGAAGGGTGCAGTTAATGATGCTGGCTATGAATTTGATAGGACGGAAACATTTCAAACGCTCTTAGCTAAAACATGAGGCAATCAGGCTGTAGCCAACACAAATTTAACAACAGTGGCCTGCTATAAAATCAAATAAAACAAATGCATTAGTGAGGACTATAGTGCATGCTTTGGTCCTTAATAAAAGGTGTTAAAATCACAAAACACCTCAATGAAAGAGTAAAGACTTTGATAAATCATTATTAATGTAATTTGGAAATTTCTGTACCAGACTTTGTCTGTGAATTCTGTAAAACGGCACATCCTCATTCATCACCACAGCAATTTCTCCAGGCTTACCTGTCCTCAAATGCACAGGAAGTTGCATCGCTGAATGAAATCTTCTTGCTTGGCCTCTAGTGACTCCTTTGACAGTGAAGAAAGCAAATGTCAACACACAAAAATCATACACAACTTTGAAATAAAGCTGTCGTACAGGGCTCAACAATAAGGATTTGTCTACCTGGACAGTCATTCACATTTATTATTATTATTTTTTAAGTTATTTTATTGTTTTTGTGTATATACATTTTAATTTGAGATGCTTTTTAAAATTATTTAATGCAAATAATTAGAAATGTAACTCCATGAAAGCTGTGAATTTTTACATATGGCTTTTGTTGGTCTTTTTTTTAGATACACATTTCATTTTATTTTATTTTTAGCAACATTTTGTATAAAAATGTATGTGAAAGCTATGAATTTTCAGCATTTTGGGGCGGAAACAAAAATGACATATAATGCAAAACCTTACTGATAATGTCTGCTAATTAATGACAACCATTGCTTCAAGTTTCAGTTTTCAAAACAAAAATGATTGCTATGATTCAAAAGGTTTATGAGACCAAATATAAGATGCAATCACATTGTTATCCTTATTGTTGAGCTCTGATGTATTCTATATCTAAATTTTCACTCTGTACATCCTTCCATTGTTTCCTTTAACTTATCTCTGGTAACGATGATTCTGTATTGATGGATGTCAGCTTCTGTGTAAAATGCTGCTCCAAAGAATGTGTATATGGACCATGAGAGGATTTCAAAGCACTCAATAAAATACCTGTAACATCATATCGGGGAATCTCATATTGAGAACAGACAGCAGAAAAGTGCCTCCCAGAGTCCATCAGCTACATTTGAGAAAACTGTCTCTGTTTTGGTCTAGGATAGATTGAGTACAGCAGCACAGAGCTGATTCGTTTGGTGTGAAATACGATGCAGGACATTTAACACATAGCCAAGCTCCCCTCAGTACTAAAGACTTCAATATAGACATCAATCCAAACCACAACGCTCACACGCTGCACATTCCCAGCATGCAATGGACTTCACCCATGGTCTTGAATATTGTAACCACAGTCACCACATTCCCCGTCCAACTGTTTAGAAAACCACCTTAACTAGAGCGTTTAACTCATCGTAAAAATATGAAAAGAAAGAAAAAAAGTGGAGGATGATCGAAGGAACAAAGCTACCTGCTAAAATCCAGGTTTATGTTGCACTCTTTTTTCTAATAGTATTGTGTGGACGATGTAAAAGATGTACGAATGCGTTCAGATGATCTGGTTTGGATCTGACACTAAGCTTTTTATTCACTATCCGCAGTGCATTGCAGCTTTACGCTCATTTGAAAGTGAATGCACTGATTTGTCAGAAGAGCTGCCTCTACACCAACAGTACGTTACTTGTTTAGATGTATATCTTGCATTTAAAAAAATATAATAATAGGTCAAATAGAGGGATAATTTGCATCCAGAATCCACAATATCAGTAAAGGACTTAACTAGTGCCACACATATACTGTATCTCTCACATGACCCTGTGAGAAGCTTTAGACGGATTGCTGTAAACCCAACACTGTGGCCGTCCTTTGTACAGCATGCTGCTAACATAAACCTGAGCATTTAGACGTGTGGGGTTAAGCTGAAGAACAGACTTTTATCAGATAAAAAGTTGAAAAATGGCACTGGATAAGACCTTTTAAGTAATTCTACCCTTTAGCTGTGTTTCAAACGGTTCTGTAATCTGTTTACCGGTTCCGAGGTCTCTCTATCGCTCTCCTCCGTTTCATTTCCCGCCTCTGCTCTTCTCATCGCAGTTCTTCATTCTAGCTTGACAGTTGTGATTGTCTTTATCGTAATGTGTTTTATTAATTGGTTTACACTGATACTCCTTGCTGTAAACGTGAATTTGGAAATAAAGTCCGTATTAAACTGCTTTCTGTGACTTTTGTTTTTCTGTAAGATTGCTCTTTTGCTCTTCTTTTCCCCTCAGATGTATTTTTCAACGAACGCGATGCGTTATACCCAGCTAACAATTTTTGGTTCCCAAAACCTAATGTTCACAGAACGTTCTGGGAACCAAAAATTGTTAGCTGGGTATAACGCATCGCGTTCGTTGAAAAATACACGTTCTGAAACGTTCTGGGAACCTATCGGGAATGTTCCCGCAACGTTCCCGGAACGTTTTCCTGTAGGTAGGTTGTATAAATGCAATCTAAAAATGACCTGCAGGGAACGTTCTGGGAAGGTTCTTTTTAGGTTATAAAATTAAACCAAAAAATAACCTGCAGGGACAATAGTATATTTTTCTTACTTTGAAATCATGGATACTTACATGAGACGAAGAGACAAATCAGGAGCCTAATGAAAGCGGTTTTACGTGGAGCGGGTCGCCTCATATTCAGATCAAATACGGAGTAATTTAATAAGAGGACCCTTTTCACGAGACTGATGACGCGTTTCAACGGTCATCAGCATCATAAATCCTTTTACGTTTTTTATATTTTGATTTTTTTTTAATAATAATGTCAAATAATGTACGTTTATAACACTGTATATTATATCACATTTTCATCAAATTACAAAAAAACTAGTTAATGCTAATGCGAGGGTGTTTCTAATACAGCGTCTATGAGAGGGACGGTAAATTTGACATCGTTCTCTGTAAATGGGAATGCAAATAAATAAATAAATAAATGAATAGTGGTACTCCCATTCACTGCTCTTGGGTTTACACCCAACTACGATTACTTCTGCTGCTAGAAACCCGAAAATGTGAGAAAGGGCCACTTTTTTTTAAAGGGGTCATCGGATGCTAAGTTCACTTTTTCATGTTGTTTGAACATTAATGTGTGTTGGCAGTGTATGTACAAATCTACCCTATAATGATAAAAATCCATGCAGTGGTTTTTAATTAATCTGTAAAAATAATCTCCCCTTTTTCAAATCGAGCCATTCTCAGATGCCTGTCATTGTGGCGTCACACCCACAGAGGCCGCTCCCACGATAGTTGATTGACATGAGCTCTTACCTTAGACCAGCTGTCACTGTCCAGTAACTTTCCATGTTTTGACAAGTACTGCTCACTGCAGAGCCGAATGGCCTCCAGCTCCCCCTCTCTGGATGTCCAGCTCCACCTCTGTGTGAACTAATGGGTGGAGTTAGGTTTAGGATAGGGTAAGGGGTAGGGTTAGGGTGTGGTTAGGTGTCTATCTCCACCCATTACCTCCAGCGAGGGGGAGCTGGAGCTCCAGCTCCTCCCATCTGGCTCTGCAGTGAGCACCCTGTTTTGATGCCAGAGCAGGGATGTAGGTTAGACAAGAATATCTCCGATTGAGCGATTGAGGTGTTGTGTTGCTGGATGTAATAATGAACATAGTGGTCATCATTTACTCCCGACATCTGAGCCGCTGAAGATGCAGTAGATTACATTTGTTTGTGAATGGAATGCACCTCCCGATCTACATATATCTGTCTATGTTCGTGCGAATCATTCATGATCCAGCTTTACCTACAGCAGAAGTGAGTATAAAAGTTTTTTTTTTATGAATTTTGCAATCGCCTTTCCTTATAACGTGGTAGTTAGGAAGTTTAGCGGCTAAACGCGGCTAAATGCGGCTAATGTAAACAAGATCGTCACTCCACAGAGAGAAGAGAGGGGCGGGGTGAGCAGAGCTCATTTGCATTTAAAGGAGCAACCCCTTAGAATGAGATGATTTTTGCAGAGCTGATTTTGACAAGCTAAAAAGGGTGTTGTTTTACAACATTTTTAATCAAAGTATATTAGAGACTTTTCATTAAGACTCTAAAGAATCATATCAACTTGTGGAAAATGGGCATCCGATGACCCCTTTAAATGAAATTAGTAACTACCCCTGCGTCCCAGTGTGCATACTATCCACTCTATCTGCCCTAAATAGTATTGAAAATTACTGCTGTCACATTTAGGATGGATAGTATGCACATTGGGATGCAGGCCAAGTACTGCTCACTGCAGAGCCGAATGGCCTCCAGCTCCCCCTCTCTGGATGTCCAACTCCACCTCTGTGTGAACTAATGGGTGGAGTTAGGTTTAGGATAGGGTAAGGGGTAGGGTTGGGGTGTGGTAAGGTGTCTATCTCCACCCATTACCTCCAGCGAGGGGGAGCTAGAGCTCCAGTTCCTCCCATTTGGCTCTGCAGCGAGCACCCTCATGCATATGCAGGCCGAATACTTCTGAATTTGCGTAATGCAGTATCATCGACGCTAGGCGTCAGTATAAAGGCTGTAAAAAAGCTGTGCCTTTCCAATTGTGTAACATTTCAAAGTGCACTCGACGGCCATATCCTCCTGGTTAAGTCAAAGGGAAAGCATTTCCCTTGTCATGTAAATCTGAAAACATTATCATCCACATATTGCTTCTTTAGCTTAAATGATGCATCTGAAGTGTAGCGTTTTTGCTTTTATCTAGAATTAGTGGTCTTTAACTTTCTTTTACACGGTTTCTGGTAGTTTTACCTGAGTGGACCTTTATCCAATTACAGTGCAGATAAATGGGTCATTCCACGAAATCGGTGCTTTTTGCGTCCCTAAGAAATGATCAAACATAGATTTATTTTATAACAACAAATAAATGTGCAATTTAAAAACAACAACAATACTATGTATGCTTTCATCAATATTACATTAAGTCAATTAAATGTTATTTTAAATAATTTAAATAGCATTTATGCTTGTACGGGTAAGGTTTTTGGCCTGTCCCTCACTATAATTTTTCTTTTTCAGCAGGACTTTTAACTTTTTAACTATCTTCTAAGTTTACCTTACTATACTACAATTAAATCATAATCTAATCATGACAAACTATATATCATTGGAAAGGTCTAAGACTCCTAAGTAGATATTTAATCTCAATAATCTAGATATTTAAGTTTTTTTGTTACAAACTATGTAGGAACAGTAATAGATTAATTTATGACAAGAGTGCACCTCAGAAATCTACATAGCAGGAGTTCCGGCCTTCATCACCAAGTCTTTTTGTTGCCTTTTTCTCTATCATGTTTTAGACATCATCATAAATTATATATCAATTGGAAGCTTAATACCTCACAATTCATCCTTTGGTACTTCAAAATCATATTACAAAATGTATTTGTTCATGAACTGTAACTATTTAAGCACTTACACATCTATGCTCAAAAATGGGGGTGACAGTTAAAGGGTTAATTTGCAAAATGATATTAAAATCACATTTGCATATTGCTGAAATATAGTCGCATTGTTAAGCAATGTTTTTGGCATAAGTATGCATTTTTTTGCATTTTATTGGTGTCCCCTAATTTCATGTCAGCCCCATTACCTTTATCAAAAAGCCCTAAAATAATGTTCACGTGACATCATTTCTAGGAGGTTACTTCATCTCTCGACCAGGATTTAAGCACTTACACATCTATGCTCAAAAATGGGGGTTACAGTTAAAGGGTTAACACTTAAAACACAAGCATGTTTCTCTCACTCCTCTATAATGTTCTATTTTTGATGATTTATGAGGTTTGACTGAGGGGGACATCATGCAATGTCAATCCTGTTACCATTTTTAAAATGTAAATTTAAACAATTATTTCTTACATTTAATATAATCAATATCTACAAGTAAAATCAAAGTGTTCAAATTGTGCCTTTGTGAACTCGACTATTAGCTAGCAATTAGCAAATTTGTTTGAGATCGTCAAACCTGTTACTGTCAACCTGCTACGTTTTAGAGTAACAGGTTTTGACGTGGGATGACACTGAGTAGGTTTTTAACTGTCTGCGTAAAATATATTACTGAGCTAATGCCTGTCATTCAGTGGCATATTGTTCTAATTAAACTACAGTATCTAGTAACGCTTGCGTCGGTAACAGGGTTGACAAAAATACCAAAACATGCGGTAGAAAAATAGTCATAAAATAATAAATTACATAGCCTGAGATGGCACAATACAATCTCTTGTCATTTTAAATAATCTTCATTGCATAAATGCTTATAACGTATTGATTAAACTTATTTTATTTGTCAACTTTTCCAAGCGGAAAAGGCGCGCATATTTTGGAATGACCCAAGCACTTCGAAAAAAGGAATACAGTTCGAAATACAGTTCTGTCGGTGGGGCGGTACCCTAAAGTACAAAAGTGAAAAGGTACATCTTTGTACCTTACCTACCCTAAACAGTACATATCAGTACCTTAAAGGTACATTTTAGTACCTTGCAAGTACATATTAATATCTTAAAGATACATGTACCTTTTCACTTTGTATCTTACGGTATACCGCCGCAGCGACAGAACTGTACCTTTTTTTCTGACAGTGCAAGTAACCACAACCTTTCTGTGCTGACCTTGAACATTCGTGTGAACAACTGTAATGGATTTCTAAGGGTTTAACATTATATATAACCACCTTACTTTTCCCGTAATATGCGCGTGGCCATTTGTAAATTTTATGGGTCTGGCTTCCAGTCTCATCTGCATCCAGCTACTTTTAGCTGTACAAAACAGCTTGTTTTGCTGCTTGATATTGCAAATCAGTGTCTTACCATATTATTTCAATGTATTATCCTAATTATGAACACACTGGTTTGTAGTGCAAACAGTTTTACCATTTACTGCACGTTGTTATTCTTCTCGTTATTTCTCTATTCACAATTTTTCCCTTAAGAACCAGCGCAGCTATTTGCAAATTTTATAGGCCTGTCTTCCGGTCTCACCTGTGTCCAGCTCATTTTACTGCTTGATATTACAAATTGCTGTGAAAAAGTATTATCCTAATTATGAACACACTGGTTTGTAGTGCAAAGTCTTACCATTTTTTGCTTCTTGTTATTCTTCTTGTGATGTCCCTCTAGCGGTTAATGAACTAGAAGTCTGGCCTATAGACTTCCGCGTTAAAAAAAGATAGAGTGGACAAAAATCTTATAGTCCATTCCCAAGCCTAACATCTGTAATGAATAAACTTGCTTCACATATAAACCTGATAGAAACATGTTTGTGGCACAACAGAAAGACAGAAGACATGCGAGTACAATATAATTCACTTTTAATTTGAGAAGCACAAACGTTGCCTGTCTGTCAGATCGGCCAATTACCCATAAACATTTTTTTTCTTGTTGCCTCTCCATAAAGGAAGTGTTAAATATTCTCATGTGTCTTCTCCCTAGACAATCAGGACAGCTACAGCCTGAACATCAAACACAGTAAAGAATCAAACAAGGTATGTACAAAATAAACTTTTTTTTTTTTGTTGTCGTTTTGTACAAACTATTACATGCTAAAGGATATACCAGACTCACCCAACCCTCATTCACCACATTGGAAATTCAAAGTATGAAAATAACTCACACGATACAATATTGGCTTTTGAAAGCTAGTCAAACCATATGGTACATTTGCCTGATAAGTACACAGACCCCCACAGAGAGAGAGACATAAAATCATAATTAATGATATTAAGAATGAAAGGGGCGGCGGGTTTCTCAGCAGGAAATGGGACAGTCGTGGATGGTCCCCTTACGATTTGCCACAACCTCAAAAGATGAGATTTCGCTGACGCTATGAACGCAGTTAAGCTCCAGTGAGTTAAAAAGGAATATATTAAGGATTTCTGGTTTACATGACATCCCTTAAACAAGAACAAATGGCTACGATAGCTAGAATCGTGTGACGACAGATACAGAGACGCTACTTATAAAAATCTTAAGTAACTGGTGTCCGCTATTAGACTTGTACATTCGTATTAGTTAAAATAACAGGAAGGAGTTGCAAGCAGTGACTCACTGACTGGGGAACTAACAAAAATCGTTCCTCATCGTTACACAATGGAAAAACGGGGCTGTGACCGACAGCAACTGAGGAGTCGACGAATGAAACCTTGCCAAGTCCTTTCCTATCAAGCACTTCAGCTAACATTATTACTCGAACATCAAGTTACGGGATTCGGTGATGGCTGTAGGTATTGCAAATTGCGTTTTTATTAAACGAAGACAGTTTAGACCTGACCAATCAATGGAAGAGCTCTTTTATATGGGGTTGGAATGAAGTGGCAGCAAATTTCAGTTTATATTGGAGTGACTGCACGTTCTCCAGATTGACCCGATCATGCATAGCAATGTCAAGTGCTTTGAAACGCACACGAGAAAGAGCCATCTTATTACACAACGCAGCAAGTGCAATCTTGTCTCAAATGTGCCGGTTTTAAGGTTACTGGCAATCGTGTCGTGCAAGAGACCAATTAAGTGCTCTAATCGAACGGTGGCGTCTAGAAAGCGCACGAGAGCAACACGGCAGTTTCGTTTTCTGGCTGCGATGAAGGCACCTGCTCTCTCTGTCACTTTGACAGAAGTGGGGCACAGACATTCGGTATTCACGAGAACATACGACTCAAACCTGAAATTGGAATTTATGCAATTCCCAGGCATCAAATATGAGGATGTTTGTCTGTTTAAAATAACTGGCAGGGAATGTGTAGAGAAATAGAATCTAAAAAAAGAAGTGCTTTCACACAGAGAGAACTGTCTTCGTGCAAGTCTCTTGTAATCACTTTTGCGTTTTATCACTCCAGTATAAACTGCAAGGCTGAACGAGTAATTTTAGGCGGGATATTGGAAAAATCTGGAAGGGCATCACACACAATGCAAGCTGAGCCCCTCAGTACGACAGCATGCTAAGGGGGAAGTGCTCTTCTGCGACATACGTTTCGGAGCTTCGTATTTTGGTTTAGCCCTCAAGCTAATTTCTTCCTTTTAATTTTTTTAAACATTTTTTATTCTCCAGTGACCCAAAAGCAAGACTAAATTAAAACAGATCTTAATATATATCTCCATACAATTCACTAAAAACCGTGAAAGAATTTACTGATGTTTGAATATCAAACAACAGGGACTTTCATTCATTTTGTTGTTGTTTTTTCTTTTTTCCATCTGCGTTGCTGCTGTTTCAGGAGTTTCTGAAAGCTGGTGGGTGGGGGGGTTCGGTGGGTGGGCAGAGTCTAGGCTTCATCGGTGAGTAGGTTTGGGTGGGTTGGTTGGTTTTTGCTTGGCGCCGCCGTCTTCGCCCAGAGGTGACGAAGGCCCAGCGTCAGACTCCGACTTGGACGACCTGCACCCGGACCCCCGTCGAATGGTCCTACAGTGCCTCTCGCCAACCGGACTGTGAAGGATTTCGCTCTCCTGCTGTGGCTCCACATCCAGTGGAAATGTCCGGCGTTCCCATGGCTGTACCGGCTGTGGAGCCTGTAGGGACAAACAGAGACACACTAAGTGAATACCTACACCTAGAATAACACAACTAAAGGGCACGTTCTTTGTTTCCTAATTCTTCCTTTGTTGCACCAATGGGACAGTCCTTGCAATTTGAATGTACAATAAAACCTCTAGCTTTACCTGAATCACTAGCCAACATAAACTCTAGAAAATTGACCAATGGTGCTTGTGTATCAGGTGATTACCATTTCCTCGTAGGTATCTGGCGTGGAGCAACGCGTGTCCTCATTGGACAGCAGCCGCTGGGAGTCTCTGGAGCCGGGTGTGTGCAGGCCGGACAGCATCAGCATCTCCGGACTGACAGGGCTGGATGGAGATGCCACAGAGCTGTACTCGTGCAGCAGATGGAAATGCGCCGTGTCTGGAGACGAGGGCTGCGGTGTGGAGGGGTTGGTGCCGCACAGCAAAGGGGTTGTCCGTCCGTCCACAGACTTGTATGACCTGTGGAGAAAGATAAGAAAAGCACTGATGACCATGTGTGTTCAGACTTGGCATGTCTGGTTTTGATTTAAAAACAAAATCTGGTGTGATTGCTCTGTTAGTGTGGTGAATAAATGTAAATGCTGCCATCTAAACCCTGAGCCAAACAAGAAATATGACTGAAATGTGTCATATTTCAACATGAACCAACGTCATCTAAACTAACCCAACCAATTACGGTTTGGAACAGGCATCGGAACAGCCATGCCCTTGAAGCAGATCTATCTTTGTGTGTGGAACAGAAGAATTCCTGGCACTATTCTGACTCGTTAAATATATTTTATGAAATCTTGGTGCATTCTCAGCTAGTGAAAGTTCCACCATATGTATACACATACAATTAGAGTGTTTAGCCCAGCACACAGCATTGTTTGGATGTTTGTTAAGGGGGTCACAAACTAAGAAATCAAAATTAATCTTTTGACATTTAAGAGGTCATTGTATTATTAAAAACATCCTGTAAGTTTCAGAACAGACACGCCCTTCAACAAAAACTCAAGATCTTCATAATTTAACATCACAAAGGGCTTTGAATTCCAAATTTGGTGTCGATCTATTAAAATCTCTAGGAGGAGTTTGTTTAAATACAACACCTGAAAATGGCAAAAACGGTACAAAACTTGCAGAGAAAATTCAAAATAATAGACTTCCTGTTGGTTTTCAGACTTCATACCAGGGGACTTTTTTTGTAGGTATTGGTGTGTTACATGCGTCAACCAAATTTCGTACATGTATGTGAGAAACAGCTTGAGGGGCACTTTGTTGCAATTTTATATGTGGTGTTACCGAGCATTTTGCCACACCCAGTTTTGCAACCCATATCAGATGTAAATTTTCACCACTTTTGGCATGTGTGCAAAGTTTCATGAGTTTGAGCATGTTCAGGTCCTCAAAAATGTGATTCATTTTGGAGAAGAAGAATCTAAGCAATTCCAATTGGGTCCTCGCACCATCAGTGCTCGGGCCCTAATAATAAAACAAAGCAGTTCATGACCACTTTAAGATGTTAAGCAAAACACACATCATGATAGTTGTCCAATCAGGTTGTGACCATATCCTTATGCCTCTGGTTTTGTATCTTCAAATTTGGTTTTAGAAATGACAGTGTGAACCAGGACTAAATGTACATAACACACCCCAACAGTGCAACAGAGGTGACATTGCAGTAATGCTTACTGCTTCAATAAGTTCTCATTATACTGTTAAAGCAATTGAACAGCCTGGAGTTGTTTTTTTTTACTGCAACTCTTCTCTCATGTTTAAACTGGCAGTTTATTTACTTGCCACCATGAAGCACATTAGCCGCCAAGTTGCTACTCCGGAGAAATTGCACTTGTTCCTAAAAAGGGCAGAGAAAAGCAGTACGAGTTGTGTTCCCCCACCTGCTGCCTCTTCTCTTTGCAACGTTGCTCGCAGTCCAACTCCAGCGAGAGCGCTCCTGCTCCTCATACAGAAGGTGATGCTGAGAGAATGTGATGTCAGAGAGATCCTCAATCTAAAAGAGAGAGAGAAGATTATTAAAAACATACACTGGGTAGCATAGGAATACAGCGTATCCTAAAAGTCCCAAAATTCATAGTGAAGTTGTTCTAAAGCACTTTGGCAAATATTTGAATGTTTTTTTTTTTTTTTACCCTTATTACTCCCAACAAAGCATTTTTAATCTGATAACAGAAAAGCATTTTGAGGCTGTTCTGTGAAATTACAAAAAGAATCAGTTCATAAGAGTCACTTCTTCAGCAATCAGAAACATTATGTAGACACTCTAAAACTATTGAGCTGCCTATAAAGTAAGCATTTCGAGGCTTAATCGTCTTACATGCCTAGTGTAAAAAACCCTAAATGTCTATAAAGGGCTTGAAACACAGCCTGAAACAACTGTTGGGTGACCAACTGTATGGCCGTACCTCCACTGCATCATCCTCTTCAGATACTGGTTTTGCAAAAACGTCCACTTCTCGCCAACTACAAATAAAAAGCAAAGGGAAACACTGAGTATGTAAAGAACAAATCTTTGAATATATAAGGTATGTATAGACAGTTTGTGTCTCTGACCTTGGGGTAAGGATCTCTTTGTACTGCAGTTTCTCCACTCGGGTGGTGGCGGCCACAGACATGGGGATGACGATGTTATTGATGTCAAAGGGGCTCTCTCCTCTCCTTCGGCGAATAGTCTGAAAGAGTCACATTCAGGCCTAAGTAACTTGTTCTCAAGCGTTTACACAGACTCAGAAGGCTTTAAAAAGCTTCTTACGGCAGCACTGCTGTTGAGGTGGAGCGGTGTGGAGGTCTCAGAGATTGATGGCTGTCTCATCAGGGGGCTGTGGGTGGGTGTGTTTAGAGCAGACAGAGATGGGCATGGACTTCCCATATCCATATTCAACTTTGGAGCATCTATAAACCAAGTAAAGACAGTGCTGAATTACATGAGTGAACTCAATGGTGATTTAGGAGGAAACTGAAGTAAATGTAACTGAAGTGAGGAAAAAAAAAGAAAAGAGAATGAACAACATACTCTCTGTGCGGTCCAGCGAGGGTTCACGAGGTCTCTTGCGGCCGTGACTCCTGTCAAAAGAACTGCTCTGGCGGAAATGCTGGCGAGAGTCATGTTTACTGGCACTGATTGGCATGTCTAACTGCTGCTGAGAGACCTTATCTGAGCGCACCTTATGATGCGACAACCCTGAAAGAAATAGCAAACAGCAAAATTAAATTGATGAAGATAAAACTTCTTAAAATCTTTCTCCCTTTCTCATTTTATTTATTTATTTTTTAATCTGTACTGTTTTTCATAATTTGTGTGTTGCACTTGTTTTGGCTATTTTAAACTCATTTTTCCCTTTAACTGAATTAAATTTTTAATCTTTATCTTTTCTTTGACAGGTATTTTGTCTTCGTCTTTTTTTACATCATTTATGTACAAAGAATTGCATTATTATTTAATTTTACCTTATTTTTTAACTTCATTTAAATCATCACTGTTATTTTAATTTTGAAGGTTATTTCACACTACTGTTTCTATTACTGTTTTCATTTTTATTATTTAATACAATTTTTTAATACAATAATAAATATACGTAATGCATGCAGTTTTGCAATATTTTTCCATCTACTAAATGTTTTTTACAAAACAAATACACTAGCAATCAAAGTTTTTAAACAGTAAGATTGTTTTTATTTTTTTTTTAAAGAAGTCTCTTCTGCTCACCAAGCCTGCATTTATTTGTAGTACAGCAAAAATTGTAAAATTTTGAAATTTGTATTATTTTAAATAACTGCTTTCTATTTTGCTTTCTATTTTTGTAGTATCATTACTTCAGTCACATGATCTTTCAGAAATAACTTGAATATTCGGATTTTCTACTCAAATAAACCTATTATTATTATTATTATTATTATTATTATTATTATTATTATTAGAATTTTTTTCAGGTTTCCTTGTTTAATAGAAAGTTCAGAAGAACAGAATTTTTCTGAAATAGAAATCTTTTGTAACATTATAAGTGTCTTTATCATCACTTTTGATCAATTAAAAATATCCTTGCTAAAAAGTAATAATTTCTATAATTAACAAAAAAAAACAAACAAAAAAAACACTCCAAGCTTTTGAATGGTATAGTGTATGTTACAAAAGCTTTTTATTTCAGATAAATGCTGATCTTTTGATCTTTCTATTTAAAGAATCCTAAAAGAAAAAAAAAAAATCTACACAACTGTTAATAAAAATAAAAAATGTTTCTTGAACAGCAAATCAGCATATTGCAATGATTTCTGGAGGGTCACGTCACACGTGTACGTCTAATCTCTTAACAAATTAGACTAAACAACACACAACTACCAATAATAGTACTACATTTCTTTATATTACACGTGACTCAACTCTAAAATACGTGGCACTACATCTGGAGTCACACATGGAATATGAAACAAACAAATAGAGTCAGCAACTGTGGCTGGACTTATATGATGCCAGAAATAACTGCTGAGTCACTGCAATGAGCGTCTGGCAGAGAGCAGCTAATGACGGCCAGACGCTCACAGGTCACTCTAACTGCCCATAGGGGCCGTCACATTTAGAACAAATTTAGACTCTCCTGAAGGTGTGAGAATTTGCCTGCATTAGAGAAAACTGAGCTCCTGACATTTCAGACGCTGAGGAAGCAGGGGATTTTCACTCACAATTTTGCCGTGGCCTAAATGTTAGCATGCATGATGCAGTCATTCTGAGCCACTCATGCAGGGCACACAGGTTTGAATCCAGCTCCCTTAATTTCCTATTTTCAATGTTAATAAAAGCCTTTCAGGCTAATAAATGAGGTCTTTTGGTGTCTTTAGTAGTTGTATTCACACTTACGGACAGTGGAGAGGATGGAGTTGGCGAGCTTGTGTTTGTCTTTGGATGTCGGGTCTGAGATGCGGCTACCCAAACACAACTTGTGCTTGAGCGAGATCTTCTTGATGGGCTTGATCTTCTCCAGAGGACGATTCTGCCAGTGTCCCTTTAGCACACGCTGCATATGGAGATTCATCATGACATCTGGGAGAAAAGACGACAGAGTTCATCATCTGAAACATAGTCTTGCATTATCAGAAACTCAGGCTTAGGTCTTTCCCAATAAGAATATGCCATCCGTTCCTCTTCCTAATCGCTCATCAAAATGGAATGGCTTTCTCCACCTCCAAAAAATGTTGCCCACATTAAACCCTCTAATTTTTCAATTCCTGTCAGACAAGTCCTGGAACATTTTTTTTTCTTGTTGAAAACCCTGTTTCGCTATGAAAACATCAGATAGTGAAAGTAAAATTGGTTGTGAACAGATTCAAGCTGACTTTTAGATTTCTAGGGGATTTTTTGTTGTTGTTGACGCCATTTTTATTGATGAGCCAGAAACAGCAATAAGAGGTCAGGTAATTATGGGAAAAAGGGTGAAATGGGAAGGGAAAAGGCTTGGATTCAGACACAAGCATTTACATTTACCTATCTCACATCCAAACTGATTT
The DNA here is from genome assembly GCF_022985175.1 of Labeo rohita. Lineage (NCBI taxonomy): Eukaryota > Metazoa > Chordata > Actinopteri > Cypriniformes > Cyprinidae > Labeo > Labeo rohita. Next base: position 27,526,252 of record NC_066871.1, on the reverse strand, counting down.
ACAATGCATTGACAATGCATTTACAATGCAATGCATCTTTAGTCAAGGCAAATTTAAGCATCACATTTCATACAAAATTCAAAGTGTAAATTCAAAGATAATTCAAAGTTCTATAAATAATGAATTTTTTTTTGTGTGTGTGCACTATATTTATTATGTATATATAAATACACATGTATATGCATGTATATACCTAAGAAAAATGTAATGTTTAGATATTAAATAAATGTATATATTTTATAATGAATTTAAATATATACATATATTTACATGTAAATATTTACTGTATGCATGTTTTTTTAAAAATACATAATAAATGTACACAGTACACACATATATTATGTACACAAAACCCTTTTAAAAAAATAAATAAATAAACAGTAAGGTTACACTTTAAGGTGCCCTTGATAAGTGTAATTATACATATACATTAATATACATTAACTTGAAATAAACTTATAAGGTTAGGGTTAAGATTAAGTTTGAAATAAGGTTACTGCATGTTATTCTGCAAAAAAAAAAAAAAAAAAAAAAAAAAAAAAAAAAAATCAATCAAATAAAAGCATAAAAAAAAGATAAGTTCATTAATGTAAAACTTTTTTAAAAACTTTTTTTTATTTACATTAAACTGTGTATGAGAGACATAAAAGGACAATTATGTGCATCATGCTCATTCAAAAATACTTTTAATCCCTTGGCTACTGCACTAATGTGAATAGACACCAACCTAATGCTATGCTGCTAATGCAAATATCTAAATCTAAATCAGTAACACAAAGTGTCATGAGTAAATTCCCCAGCAGAGGGCATCAGAGTCCGACTCTAGTAATCACTATACTGAGGTTCCTCTTCCTTTTTCCCCTCCATCTACTCAAGTTTCACCCACAGTGTCACCTGCCATCATTCATTTGTACAACAGACACCAGATTAGAGAGGACAACCGGTTCATATTAATGAGGGGAAATACGTCTCTCAGCTAGTCTGATAAAGCTAGCTGCTTCTGGCACACTTAGTCAGAGTCAGATTGCACTGCTCTTTAAAATGGTTATCGCTGCAAAGGTCAGGCAGACGAATGCTTGATCAGCTAAACCTACCAGCACAGGGAAGGACTGCTGATCTAAGATCAGCTGCTCACTTCCAGTGTTACTGAATTCTCACAGATGTGAAAAGCAAAAACTGATCTGAGATCTCAGCACTAATGACCTGCTCCAAACCCAGAGCAGCCTGCAGGTTATTTTAAGAGGTGCAATAACCAGATCTAGAATAATTAACACTTAAATTAACACCTAGTTGTTATGCAGCAAAAAAAGCCCTTATTAAAACTCCTCATCCTTGAGGCAATCTGTGGGTAATGAACAGCGGGGATAGATAGAGCTGCGCTAGTCACGTGTGAAGCCCAAAGTATACTTCATCCATCCGTGTTGCGCAACGGTTTGCGCAATTTTTGTCACCAGAGATGTCTGCAAACATCCACCATGCGCAGCTCAATTTGCGTGACCACGTGGATGGTCTGTAGGCGTAAGGCGAGTGCTGTGATAGAACCAGTCTAATAGGTGGTACATGAATCTGCATTTGTTTATACTTTGAAAGCAGTACAGAAACAGTTGTGCGAGAGACAGAGCGGAACAAGCAAAGTGAAGCACACCCGTGTATTGATGCTGTCACTGTTTCTGTCCAAGCACATGTGTGCAATACTGGAACAAATGAGAGAAACATAAATAAATGATAGGGGTGTGTCCTCACCATCTGTAAAGGAGAGGATAGGGTGAACGCAGGGGTCGAACTGTGCCAGTCTGTCCAGTAGGGGGAGCTGGTGCTGGGTGTCTGCAGGAGGGAGAGCACGTCCACTGCACATCACACACTGAGCATTCAGCTCGCAGCCACAGCGAGGAGCCACTGATCTCTGAGCCTGACAGAGAGAATGACAAGGAGAGAAGTTAGCGTAAATGTATGAATGGTAAAAAAAAAAAAAAAAAAAAAAAAAAAAAAAAAAAAAAAGAAATGGTATGAAAATTAAACATATCAACCTTGTATTGATGGACTGCACAAAAGAATAAATAACATTCAATGTACACTACAGTTCATTTTTTTAAAGAAAATTAGAGAAATTCATACTTTTATGCAGAAAGGACACATTAAACTGATCATAACAAATGAATACATTTTGGTAACACTTTAGTGACTTTAGCGTCACAAACAGACAACACCACAGATAATAATAATAATAATAATAATAATAATAATAATAATAATAATAATAATAAAAAAATAAAACAATAAACGTTAAAAAAAAAAAAAAAAAAAAAAAAAAAAAAAAAAAGGCAAAAGTCATAGTTAATGGTTAGTAGGGAGAATTAGACCTTAAAGTGTGACTCAAATTTCACAGAAATGCTGTTCTTCTGATCAAAGAATTGTGAAAAACAAATGCATCACAAGCATTTTCCCACAAAAACATTAAGCAACTGTTTTCAACATTATGATATTGTAGTAGTAGTACAATAAGGCTCCATTTGTTAATCTGACAAAAAAATACTTCTAAAGCCTTTATTAGTCTTAACGTTGATTTCAACATTTAGTAATACATTTAAAGTTGTGTATACTAAGGTTATCGAATGGACCTGAGCAATCAAGGACTAACAATAAACAGTTGTATTTTTATTAACTAACGTTAACTAAGATTAATAAATACTAGGGTTGGGTTCCGAACTCTCTACTTTTTAGGGTACTGACTGAATTGTGTCTGTACTACAGGTACCGATTCACATTAAATCAATCGACGACACTCGCTGTGATTTTAATTGTCATTTGATTAAAAAGTAAATAAATGCCTTCATTTGATTATCAGAAAAATTAAAACAAGAATTTCTTAAAAAAAAAAAAAAAAAAAAAAAAAAAAAGAAAGAAAGAAAAAGACTGTAGTGCCCTATTGTTCAAAATGTTGAAATTGGGAGTTCTGGACTTATTTTTCCACTGAAATCTTTTTTTTTATATTGTTATTACACAGAGTAAAAAGGTATGAATTTCAGGTACTGATACTGGTAAAAAATGTGAACAGTACCCAACCCTAATAAATACTTTTTGAGCTATAGAGTAATTTATGTAACAATTTATTAACAAATAATAATTTTATCAATAGAGACTACCATAAACACAGAAGTATGTGCTGACTCTAAAACTTTTCAATTCATGTAAAATGACTTCTATGGACATTTTTCAGCAATGATCATGGATTTGTGTTTTTAAACACAATATTTTTTAAAAATGTTTTGCAGGCTTAAATTCTGAATGGTGTATTTAAGACATTAAAGATTTGTGAACACACTGGGCATTTTTTTTTTTTTTTTTTTTTTTTAATAGAATAGAATAGAATAGAATAGAATAGAATATATAAAAAAAAGTAGTACTAGGTCTAAAACATGACCTAAATATTTTTCAATGTGGTAAAAAAAAAAAAAAAAAAAAAAAAAAAAAATTAATAAATCATAAAGAAATAAATATAAATTTTAATTAGTTAAATAAATAACAGCATGCACGAATTGTCATCAAATATGCGTTTTGTTCATCTTTAAGAAAAAGAAAAGAAAGAATTCCAGTCTTTCAAGTGCCTTCCACTGTGATCTTCCTTTTAGTGAACGAAATCTCTAAAGCACCAGCATTCAAAATTCAGATCTGACAGTGATCAGCCTTTCTCTTTATCTGTGTTTACTGGAGTCAACCCTTCCAACCTGATGCTCTCACACAAATCTCTGCAGCAGATGACCACACACGGATCCTGAGCTGCTGACCCAGTTTTGCATGTGGCAGGTTCCCTAGCGCTCATGTGCTCGTGTCATTAACCCAGAGCACAGCACCGGAGAGAAAGAGAGAACGGGTTGCTATTGGCAACTGTGCCCAGTTTTTCCGAGCCTATTCAAACAAGAGTGCTTCACATTAGAGCAGGACGGTTTGTACAGGGACTATCATCTCCGCAATCACACAGAAAGCACCTGGAATTACAGAACCAATCTGGTTTCTGAGTTGTAACGAAATGCAAATTTGCCAAGTGTTTTGCGATCCATTTTCTGCATTTCGAAACAAGTCAACTAAAGACCTAACAAAGCTTTATATGCAAGCTGAAGAACTATTTTACTTACAGATAAAAGCTATGTTGTTCTGCATAGCTGCACATTTAAACGGACTATATTCAATTGTAATCTGGAAGTTTTATGTAATTAAAGTTGTGATAATATATAATACAGCCCATAAGAAGCTAATTGCTTAAATAATACATTTATATAGGAAAAAACTAATAGAACAAAACAGAGATTCAGTTAATCAGCTAGCAGTATGTTTCTATCTGTCCTTGCTCAAACACAATGGTGAAAATTTTAAAAACCATTAAGCTTCTGCCTCTAACTGGGGCAGTGTTCATCTGAAGTGCCGGTTAGGAATGATAGTACATCGTTTAGCAGGTAGTTTCTAACTGGCAGTGTGAGTGAATGTGGCTGTTAGTACATTGATGACACTGACGGCATTTCTCATTACGTTTCAAGAGCGTTGTCTCTGAATGACATCCAAGCGCTGTTATTTGTAATGGAGCTGAGCTCGACTGGGGTTGCGCTTATTGTTTTAGCACATGCCTGCGCATTCTCGCTCACAGTGGGCCCGTGTTATGGGAGGAATCGAGTTTTAAAGACTGTTCAGAGAGCAAATAGATCTGTAAACGAAATTCTGAGACTCTGCAGCCGTCTTATGAATATGGCAGACACTGTTCCATCATTCAGAGCACAGCTGCCTGTTAGACATGGACTGTTACACCATGTCCTAACCAGACGTGAGGTGATGAATGATAAAAGTTGGCTTTTCGTGTTTCTGTCCTAACCAGCCAAACTACATTTTTACTGCTGCTTGGTTTACATTTTTACATAGAAAAACCACTGAACCAAAATCCTGATCTTCTAAATTAAACATCAAACAGAGACGAAAATGCCCAAGTTCAAAAACATTAAATATTATATGACAAATCAGTCAAACTCCAAAAGGAAAATCATTAAAAAGGATATTACTGAGACTGTAAGCATGATTTTCTGCTTCTAAAGACACAAATCACAAGATGATTCACTAAATTGACAGTTTTTAAGAAAGTTAAAAAATAAATAATAAAAGAGCTTAAAATATGAATTTATTGTGTATCCCTCTATTAGCATGGACATACATTACCAGTCAAAAGTTTTTGAACAGTAAGATTTTTTTTCTTCTTTTTTTTTTTAACTACAGAAGTCTCTTCTTCTTCTTCTGATTTATTTGACCCCAAGTACAGCAAAAACAGTAATATTGAAACAGAAATCTTGTACTATTTAAAATAACTGTTTTCTATTCGCATATATTTTAAAATGTAATTTATTCCTGTGATTGAAGCTAAATTTTCAGCATCATTACTCCAGTCTTCAGTGTCACATGATCCTTAAGAAATCATTCCAATATGCTGATTTGCTGTTCAAGAAACATTATTATTATTATTATTATCATCATTATTATCTATATTTAAAACAGTTGATTAATTTTTTTTCAGGATTCTTTTATAAATAAAAAGATTCAAAGATCAACATTTATCTGAAATGAAAAGCTTTTGTAACATTATACACTTTACCATTCAAAAGCTTGGAGTCCCAATAATTTATTTATGGGAACATAGAAATGAATACTTTTATTTAGCAAGGATGCCTTAAATTGATCAAAATTGATGATAAAAACATTTATAATGTTACAAAAGATTTCTATTTCAGATAAATGCTGTTCTTCTAAACTTTCTATTCATCAAAGAAACCTGAAAAAATTCCACTCAGCTGTTTTCAATATCATAGTTTTTTGAGCAGCAACTAAGCATATTAGAATGATTTCTGAAGGATCATGTGACTGGAGTAATGATACTAATGATGCTCAGCTTTGAAGTCACAGGAATAAATTACATTTTAAAATATATTCAAATAGAAAAGTTATTTTAAATAGTAAAAATATTTCAAAATTTTACTGTTTTTGCTGTACTTTGGAACAAATAAATGCAGGCTTGGTAAGCAGAAAAGATTTCTTTAAAAGGCATTAAAAATTTTGGTAGTGTATTTTCAACAACAATTTTTCATACCTTTAATACAACTACAATGATACACTTTCACACACACACACACACACACACACAGACGTCATTGTAGATATGACAAATTATTCTTGAAAGTGCATGCAAAAAGAGAGAGAGAGAATCAACAAATTCTTCCCCTTGCAAGGTAATTACCATATTTTAAAGAAAAAAAAACGTGAGAGACCCTGCTTTAGTCAACCATCTGTCATTCACAGCAACTTAAAACACCTTAAATGACAGCAGTGACAGTTCTGGAGCAGTACTGTGACTTTGTAACACTGCTTCTATTTAATCTGTAACCTTTGTAAGAAGCCCGCTGGGACCTCACTGCATCTTCAGTAAAACACTTCCACAGGTGACAGTGAAAGAGCTAGTTTCTGCTGTCTCTCACACCTCTCTCTCACTACTTTCAGGGCCCATTTGTACCTAGTGACCTTCACGGACGTCTTACTGCAAGAATTTGTTTCATTTTATTCAGAGACTAAAACGGAGGTTTAAAAAAAGATTGAAATTTGTAATTAGTGAACAGTTTTAGTGCAAATACATTGTGCTGAAAAAGAAAAAGAAAAAAAAAAAAATTGGAAAATTAAAAATCGGTCAATTTCCTCTAGTGAACGTGTGTTGAAGACTGACAGGGAAGAGAAGAAATTGTTGAATGAAGTTGTTATTTTTGTTTTCTTTGCACACAAAAAGTATTCTTGTCGCTTAATAAAATCACAGTTGAGCCACTAATGTCACATGGACTATTTCAACAATGTCCTTACTATCTTTCTGGGCCTTGAACATGGTAGTTGCATTGCGGTCTATGCAAGGTCAGAAAGCTCTTGGATTTCATCAAAAATATCTTAATTTGTGTTCCAAAGCAGGACGAAGGTCTTACAGGTTTGGAACGACATGAGGGATTTTTCATTTTTGGGTGAACTATTTTATCAGACGCTATCAGTGTAAAGACCTCTCTGCACTCTAAACTACACCAGCCTCTTGATTTTGATAAAGAACATGATTCTCCTTACCTTACGATTGAGACTGGTGAGCGAGCCGGGCCGGAGGACTCTGCGTTTCCTGCATGAGAGCAGTGGACGTGTGCGGGCTGCGACGCATGTGTTGTCGTGCGCAAGGGAAGCCTGAGGGCCCGTCTCCTGCTTCGGCTGAGACTCAGAGCGCCTCTGTTCGTCTGGGTCCAAGGCAACAGGGGAAATGGGCCGTAGGCTGGGTGATCAGAAGAAATAATTTTTTATGAACTTGACTAAGTGACATTTGTGACACTGGACCACAAAACCAGTTGTAAGGGTCTATTTTTTTTTTTATTGATATTTATACATCATCTGACAGCTGAATAAATAAGCTTTCCATTGACGTATTGTTAGCTTACGACAATATTTGGCTGAGACACAACTATTCAGAAATCTGCAAGGTGCAAAATAAAACACATTCAATTATTGAGAAAATCACCTTTAAAGTTGTCCAAATGAACTTAAATAATAAAAAATTAAGTTTTGATATATTTACGGTAGAAAATTTACAAAATACCTTCATGGAACATGATCTTTACTTAATATCCTAATGATTTTTGACATCAAAGAAAAACTGATCATTTTGACCCATACAATGTATGTACATACAAATATACCTGTGCTACTTAAGACTGGTTTTGTGGTACAGGGTCACATTTCTACTCGTCAATGAGGGAAAAACATGAATGAATGCACAAATGTGTTTTTCATACCTGTTGATAACACCATTAACCTGTCTCACAGGCCCACAGCTTTTCCTCAAGCCCGTTTCTGTGACAATACCATTGGATGATACAGACGTTTCCACTCCAACAGTATCATGCTCCTAAAAAGACAAAAAATAAGTGTGATGTTGGAAAGGACATCCCACCAATTTTCTCTCTGAGTTGGTCTGGATGAGTAGAATGGTTCTTGCTGCATTTCTTCACTGCTCTGAATGGATGAAAAGGTCAGCAGTGCTTTGCATACGACAGACAAAGGGACTGAGTGTTTATAGCCCCTCTTCTCAATCCTCTCACTCAACAATCCCAGCATTCTCTCGGGCTGTGCGTAGGCCTGTATCATGAGCGTTTTATCTGTTTGTGTGGGAATTAAAACACACTAATGGGTCTTAGACAGACCATTTTATTATAGATAACTGATTACTTACAATCTGATGTAACAGCAAATAACACATGCATTGGTCTTGAACCATAGTTCAAAACTAGACTGACTCTGTTGGTAGTTTGTTTAGTGTCTCTCAGTGCGGTCATGGGTCTGTGCTCCCGGTCTTACCCGTGGGACAGGGCAGGTAATGGTCTCTGTCCTTGCGTCACTGCTGTCCTCTGGTACCGACTCACACACTGAGCTCTCCCCAAGCACAACAGAGCCCTATCAAGAAACAAACACACAAATTATAGACCAAAAACTGGAGACGTTGCCTTCCCTCCCCTGTCAGAATCCCCTCAACCTTTCACTTTTAGATTTGCTAAAAACAAGTTTCTCACTGCAGAGATAGCAGAACAAATATTAATCCGCAAAATGTCAAAATTATTGAAATATCGCAAATGTGCATATCGCTGGGCCATTAACAAAAGACAAAGAGAAAAATCACAAATTGCTCTTGCCTACATAACTTTTGTAGTTTACATAAGAATCAGCGCAAATTAAAATGTAACATTTTAACATGATCTTTATGTAATGCTAGAGGAAAACACTACCGTTCACTTTCGTAAGTTGTTTCATAAGTTGTAGGTGTGCTTTCTTCTCCCAAAAAGTGAAACATGTATGCTAGTTATATTAGAATCAGAAGTATGTGCAAACACAAGGAATTTGTTGTGGTTTTACAGGAACTCTTGATACATATAGAAATAACCATTTATACATGACACAAGATAGCTATAGAAGTGCACAGAAGTTCAACTGTTTCATCTGAGCATCTGACACTTAAGCAGTACCGTATCACATATCAAATATCGCATTATTTAATGAGTTATTGCATATCGCATTTTTCCTCAATATCACGCAGCCCTAATCTGCAGTAACAAACAACAAAAGATCTGCAGTCTTATTGCAATGTGTTGTGCACTTACTTTTAAAAAACAACTTTTGAGATCAGCATCTGTGCAATATATAAATATTGTAGATGCAAGGTCATTGTTTACAGTCAATATTACATTTATTAGGGCTCTATGAAACCCTTTTATTTTTCCCAAATTCACTTTAATTCTTCTGAATTCCTTTTTTGTCTGTTCTAATTTTTCTAGACTCTGTTTTAATGGTTAAATTAAATTGTATTTATCAAAAAGCATGTCTAATTAATGGAAACCATGAAACTAACAATATTAAACAGAAATTTATAAAAAGTTGAACAAAAAAAAAAAAAAATACAATAATAATAATTATTATTAGTAGTATTTTCACCAAATTCTATTTTCTGGGTTCCATTTTAATGGTTTCCTTAAATATTATTATTAAAAGCATCTGTGTGTTTGTGTGTGTGTTTTTGTGAATTGTGGGGACTTTCCATAGACTTCTATAGATTTTATACTGACCAAACGTTATTGTCTATCCCCTAACCCTAAACCTAGCCCTCACAGAAAACATGTTTGCATCGTTACACTTTCAGATAAACATCATTTACTGTTTTTAATAATTTTTTAACATTGTGTGGACCGCAGGCCGGTCCCCACAATGTCAAAAATTTCAGGTTTTACTATCCTTGTGAGGACATTTGGTCCCCACTATGTAGCAAAAACAAGTACAAACGTGTGTGTGTGTGTGTGTGTGTCAAAGACAAGAAAGGGTTTAAGCAAAATTGTTTTTTAAAACAATAAGTGTAATACTTCTTTAAATTGTTGTTTTTCCCAAAAAAATTAAAATAAAATAAAATAAAAGCTTTTCTGTTTAATTTAATTGCATTTTTGTTTTTCTGAGCAAAAAAAGAAATATCATACATTTTCCCCTAATTTACAGAAGACAGCCACTAAAATGCCATTCAGTGTAACGATCTTGTCAGGCATATTTACAACAAAAATCAATTTATGACATATTATTAGGGATGGATACTGTTAGGGTTTTAACAGTATTATTACTCTTACCGATACAGCTTATCGATCCGGTACTTTAACGGTATTCTTAACTGTACTTTTTGCTTTAGATTTATATAGGCTATATATAAATGAAAAATTAAGAGCTTGATTAACATTGCTTCATATTATGTAAAATAAATATAATTTAATTAAATTAATATAAAATATCAATTTGTAAATGCACCAGTGTGCAGGTTCCCCGCCCCCCCTCGCAGAAATTGATTTTGGCGTGCATATCATAAATTTTTGATACGCAGTTTTGACGTGCACATGATACGCACTGTCTTGGCGTGCATATAACACGCACATACCCCACACTCTTAACCATAACCATTGCGTATCATATGCAGGCCAAATATATCAAATGCAGCCCATTTCTGCGTATAAATAGAACGACAATCATACCCACTTTCATGAGATCATGTTAACACAGCGGATTTTCTCACAGCTGTTCACGTCCAAGGCATAAACTGTGTTTAAGTGAATATTCTACAAGCCGGCCACTTTGACATACTTAAGTGTGTGTTTGATCGTTTGGACGCACACTTGAAGCCCAAAGTGTACTTTGCTTGTCCGTTTCGGAGCATGCACACAGTTCAGCCGGGGGAACAGCATCTCTTACGAGGATTACTGTGATTTCAACGTTTTATCAAACATGTCCCACAGTTTAACAACAGTTTAACAAACAGTAAAGACTGCATTTTAAAACAGTCACCGACTGTGCTGCTTCTGACGTTAAGTTTGGGTTTTACGGAGGAACGAATGCGCACGTATCGTCGTGAAGGTAAAGAAGTTGAAAGAGTAGTTTGTTTTACCTCATTTTCTTTTTAATGATTCTTGGAAGCCAACATCAAAATCAACAATAAAATTTATCTACTATCACAGCCACAGGCCTAAAGTGTAATCAGACGTTTGATTGTTTAGTTCTATCCTCTGTCAATACAGTACAACAGGGCTTTCATATTGCGCACTCTGTAGCTCCTCCACGTGAGCGCGGCCTCTCCTCTGAACTGTGAAGACCAAAAATGCATCATAGACAAATGTCCTAATATTACTGCATATAAAAACAGCTGGCGACTCTGGAGAGATAGAATTGGCAACATAATGTACATATAGCAGCAATAAATGTATATGTATTTTCTTAAACTCTCCAGTACCGATAGCAGAACTGTTAACGCCAGAGCTTATCGATACTCCGGTCTTTCATAATTTAACTGATTTAATACCGGGTTTCGGTACCCATCCCTATAAAACAAATTACTTTCACCCCAAATACTAATTAGTTGTAATTCTACATTTTTAAAATTTGCCACTATCCTAGGTTTTGCCTATTAGTCAGTAAAATATTTTTTACTCATTTAAAACACAAAAATGTAAAATAAAAAATGTAAAATAAAGCTTCCTTATTTTATTATACTTTAATATGTACAAGTCAGAATAAGCATGTTGTTTGAATTTTTACATAATTATTGTGTTACACTAAATAACAATGTAACATTATTTCAACCAAATTTTGACATTTTATTCTCCAAAAACGTATTTGAAACGTTAAACGTAGACACTTTACTTACATTTAATGTGCTTTCTATGGACATAAAAATCACTTTTGTAGATTTCGTTTGATGTGATCTTAACGTCTTTGATTTATTATGTATTTCTTTTTTCCAGAAACACTGTATTGTGTATTTACATTTTTTGTGAACAGTGGTAATTGATAAATATCGAAAATTAGTTTATAAGGTCAACCAACACATCCACAATTTCAATGCACTTAAACAATCTTAAAATACCACAAACATTTCACATGTCAGACAAATAATGATGCCATTCTCCAAATGATCTGTTTGTGTTTAAATCACACAAGAAAAGCAAGCTTTAAAAGCACCACTTTGAAACAAAAACACTGAGCACAAGAAACATAAAACAATGATCCCACAAGAGTTTGCCTCGCCACGGGAACACGAGAGCACCCGCGTTGCCAAGTTACCAGAGGCAGATGCCACCTCTGCTGGGTTAAAACTTAAACTACACCAGCGATTCTGGTGTAAACAGCACAAAGCGAACAAAGTGAATATGCATGGCTGTGTGTATGCGCTCACCTTGCTGGAGCGGATCTGTCTGTAAATGTCGGTCTGTTGGCGTATACGGTACTCCAGATCCGAGACTTGGGCCTGTAGCCAGTTCCAGTGACTGATGATGGCAGCTCGGTCAACGGCATAACGGCCTTCTGCTCTCCTACATCTGGAAAACAGAGAAATACTCGGGTTACAACTCACAGCAAGAGTTCATTCATGTCCATTCATGTTTAGGAAATATCTGTCATCATAATTAGCATTCACGTTGACGTTTTAGCTAAATGCACAAATGCATTTCCTTCTTAAAGCCAGGTAAGGAGTTGCTCTAATTAGTTATGTCATGGTGCTTATGTGGACAGTGAGAGTTATAATTTGGTTTGAGTCAATGTTACTACAGTCATTATTTTTAAAGAGTAATGTATAACAACACAAAATGACAAAACATTTAGTAACCTCTGTGTGACAGTTATCACCTCTCCACAGAACACATTGACATGGAAGTGTGAAAACAAAACTGAGAAACCAAATCTGACAGGAAGTTAACCAAGAACATCAGTTCCATCCAAAACTTCCTCTAGCTGTTTGTGTCCGTGAGAATTTAGAAAGCCACTTGACACAGGCCACTCAATGAGACTCTCCCGAAAACCACTCAACTTGCTCCCACTGAACTTAGCAAAAAAATGGAAATAAAGAAATAATAGTATAGGGTGTCAAGCACTGACAAAAATGCACAGAGTTGACCTCTGACCTCTTTACATTAGCCCTAGTACATTCTTGCATAACCTCTGGTCTCTCAGCTGTTGCAGTGAGGCAACATAAACCAAGCAAAACCAGTGCATATTACTGAAAATAAAAAGATTGCAAAACATGAGGAGAAATAAACGTCTCCTTTTTCATCTGAAGTACTACAACAACAACAACAATATGACTCAAGATTTCCCTGAATCAGAGACAGTGAGAGACTTGAGAGATAAAAGCGAAGGGGAAAAGAAAAAGCATCACTGTAACCGCAGAGGAGAATGACGAGAAGACAACTAAAAAGTGCACTGAGGACACAAACATACACACTTATCACTACTTTCTTGTAACCGTCCAATAAGAACTCTCTTTATAGGCTGAAATTACACTCAGATCTGCTTCAGAGGAGCCTGACAACAACAAAAGCTCGTCTGAATCCTCACTCTCCTTTTTCAAAGAGAATACCAATCAATAGACTCACAAACAAGCCTTGTTTCAAAATTTGTGTTTTGTGCTTTTATCCTGTGGGCTTCACTCTCAGATGTACACTTTTTAAGGTCGTTTTACACTCATCACAAGTTCCCAATTAGTTTGCAATGAGAGAAAAGGCAGCAGGCATCACCGCTTGCCAAGCTCACGCACGACAATCCAGTCACTTTGTTGTGCATGAATGTCAGCGGCATAGTGAGCAGAACAAAAGGATTTATTTGTGGTCGCTGCACGTCATTACGCAATCATATGGGATGTTATTGACAACCAATAAAACGACAATGAGTTTTATGTAGTCGTAGAACCGCACTGCATTAGTTATCTACAAATAGCATGTATGAAAAGGGTTTGTTTGACTTGAATCAGCACTACTAACAACACAGACAATGTATGACATTGCATTGCATTTATTTAGAATAAATGAGCTCCTAAAGTATCAGTACATCTGACATGCCTAAACGTAATCTTACTGAGAAGCTGGGACGATAACTGGCCCAGATATGAGCTCACAATCTGTGATCGTGAGGAGATCTGGCATGTATCTGTGCTACAGCCTGCACACACATACAGAAAATCATGCTCTGCTTCACTTCAATGGACCTTTCAGTTTCATTCTTTAAAAACGCAATATTCAAGGGATATCCTAAACGAAAAACTTGTGTCATCATTTATAGTTTGAATAATGTTGGTAACCAAACAGTTTTGGTTTCCATTGGTATCCATTCTATGACACTGTGTACTAAAACTATTTGGCGCCCAGCATTCTTCAAACTAACTTGTTTAATGCTCCACAAAATAAATATGTATTAAAAATAATAATACAGCTGCAAGCAGCAATGACAGGCCCAAGCCATCGGCGCAACTGCCACTGTGGTGGCATTCAGGAAAATGATGCACAGAGGACACATGCATTTACAGTAAACCTCTTGCAGTCTGGTTTTAAGGGTTACAGCAATGAAAGGTTTACACTAACATGAATGGTTTGAAACACACACACACACAGAAAGAGAGTCAGAGAGACACAATATATTCTAAAACATCAATATATTTACTTACTTTACTTGAGTGAGTTGAGCATAAAGTAAAAAAATAAAATAGGCGAGTAAATTATGACAATTTATGTTTTTGGGTGGACACATATACATACACACACACACACACACACACACACACACACACACATATATATATATTACGGGTGAGAATCTTTCGGTACCTCACGATTTGATTCATATCGATTCTTGGGGTCACATTTAGATAAAATATACATATGAGAAGAGTTCAGATGCAAAAACAGCTAAAAGCCATCTCGGTCAAAAATGAGATAAGAGGCATGTTTCCATTACAGGTTTGTGCAAAACTTTGGCGATATTTTATAAATGTCGATAAAAAAGTATTGCGAATTACTCTTACACGCCGCAGATGCATGCAGCGTAAATAGTCTAAGCATTAATATCAGGGAAAGCCCCTTATACTTAAGAGCGGCTACATATGAAGTGTTTCTTGGAGTTTATAGTACATTGAAGAATGATCATATGCCCGTTTACACATGCCATGTGACCAGTAAATGCGAAAAAGCCGTTTCCATTGCGGTTTTGCAAAATAATTCTTTTTCAAATTGCCTTTTTTGTGAGATTGACACGTTTCCATTAGGCGTATTTTCAATTCGCAATTTCAATTTGCACATCTTGAACGATAATGGAAACGCACCTAATAATACTGTCTGAATGCTCCTGACACATAGTATACGTCCATCAAATACTTTTATTTAAAACTCACTAAATTCCAGCCTCAGCCCAATCAGAAGTAGCAGGACTTAGATAAAAAGCTATACAAAGTAGCCAGAAAGAAATGCATCAGATGAATTTAGAGGCTTTTGCATCTGAACTCTTCATATATATGTGGGGAGAGAGAGAGGGAGAGAGGGAGAGAGAGAGAGAGAGAGAGAGAGAGAGAGAGAGAGAGAGAGAGAGAGAGAGAGAGAGAGAGAGAGAGAGAGAGGGAGAGGGAGAGGGAGGGGAGAGGGAGAGGAGAGAGAGAGAGAGAGAGGGAGGGGAGAGGGAGAGGAGAGAGAGAGAGAGAGAGAGAGAGAGAGAGAGAGAGAGAGAGATTCACAATTTTTAATTAATTTTAATTAATCACGACTCCTAAAATTGTGCTCACTGGACATCAATCAGACCAGTATTTTAATACAAAAA
The DNA here is from genome assembly GCF_022985175.1 of Labeo rohita. Taxonomy (NCBI): domain Eukaryota; kingdom Metazoa; phylum Chordata; class Actinopteri; order Cypriniformes; family Cyprinidae; genus Labeo; species Labeo rohita. The sequence continues at coordinate 27,510,553 of NC_066871.1, read as the reverse complement.
ACACACCAGTCTATGGTATGGATAGTCCTGACTCAAGAAATCAGTGTTTCATAATAATTATTACCTTTCCTTTCAATAAATAAATCATCACAAAAAACTATTAACTTCCTAATAAATCAAAAATATTTTACACTTCCCACTAGGGATGTGCCGAATCCAAATACTGCATTCAGAAAGGAAGACGTGTACTACGGAAGCTTTAAAGGAAATAAATATGAGATGGGAGGAAAAAACACATTTCAGTGTTTTCTCTCGCAATTATATCACTGCTTAATTACACTGTATATAAATTGTGGGCATTAGGGAGACGCTATTAATATGTGGGGAACTGAAACCTCTTTTGAATGCGCGCTTTCGTTTTACTTACACTTAAGAGACTCACATGTACTCCGTATTTACCACACATTTTATAAGTCTGTCTGATTTGTCAGTGGTGCTCAGTATTTGCAAATCATTTGCCATTGTCATATCAAGTCATCTCTCCTTACTCTGTTTACGTGGCAAGCAAAACTGTATGTACTGTAATACAACCGGCTACACTAGCAAGCAGCTAACCATGTCCCTTTAGTGGCTCCGTAGAAAGTGTTGTTTGTTTTCCATGCCTTAATAACAAAAAATTAATAATTAATATAATATTTTTTCCAAACACTCACCCTGAAAATGGGGCAGGATGTGTTTGTTTGTCCTCCTCCTCCATTGCTGTTGCCGTTTTGTTCCGACATGTTATTTTATTAACTAGAAATTTGATTGTTGAAATGTGTAAATCGATGCGAATCGCTAGAAGACTGAATCGTGATTCATATGTGAATTAATTTTCCTCCCACCCCTATAATATATAATTAAACATAATATTATTGTATTATTATAGAAAAAATCATCAGAACACTACGTAGAGGCATAAACAGGATAGCGGCGACAACTGATTTTGAAGACAACAAGCATATGCATTTCAACAATAACCACAATCTATTCTGAAAAGTCAGACAAAGACAGGAATGAGGCTTCTGTAAACATGCTATGATTCCCTGGAACAAGCTTTACAAACACACTGTGACCAGCCTTCTTCCTCTTCACTGGAATGCCATGTTTCCCCTCTTGCCAGTTCAGATGAGTGTTTTGTATTTCTGGGCATTCAAAATGTTTCCACATGGGTTCGGGGTGGGGGAGGGATTGAAACAACCATGTAATTCACACAGATGCCACAAGGGGCAGCACTTGAACATGAGTAGATATGCTGCATGTTTGCATGTAAGGAGGAATGTGATGAGATGTTCTGTCTCAGTGAATAAAGCTTTTAAAACAGTCTGTATGTGTGTGAGAGAATGAACAAGTAATAAACCTGATCTGACCGAGTGATTATGGCACAGAGACAGCAAATGCACACAGATGAGATGCTTCCCAACCCGCTGTCCTCAGAGGAAACAGGAAACAAGCAGGAAGCGGCCACAAAATAAAGACAAGAGACCGCGCGTAAAGATCAGAGACAGGTCATGTCAACACAACGCACAGTCTTTGGCTGGGCGTGAGTAAGGGAAATTTGCTAATATCTAATATGATCTACAACACATTTTAATGGCCTACAAGCTTTCAAATGCAAGTCACATGCCCAACATTATGTATCATGCCTATGTATATTAAATACAATGCAACACAACTAAGCAGTATTACATTTAGGTTTACTTTAAGTGTCCTTCAATTTGTCCCATCCCAACTTCCTGTTCACTCTTATCAACAACAAACTGTATTTGTCAAGGGAATTTAAACATTAAAAAATAAACCCACAATTCAAATCAATAAACCCACAGGCCTACCGCATTTAGCAGCCAGTGTTAAAAGCACAGCTAATTACCATTGTAAAAACAAGCCAGTTCTGAAATTTAGTTTTGATCTAACTTTGACAATACCACACTCCATTTGACACAAAACTGAAACATATTTAAAAAAGGACAAAAAAAAAAAAAAAAAAAAAAAAAAAAAAAAAATCATTAGCCCTCTACAGAGACACAAGTCACACACAAACTGAAATGCCATGTACAGCCAAACATTTACAGGCCAAACAATCCAGAAACCTTCAGCTTGATGCCAAGTGGGTCATCATAAGAAAAGGCCCACGTTCACATGAGCGGACACAAAGCCAGAACAATAAACACTTCAAATACTTAACACAGAACAAGACTACGCCAGTATTTTAAACCAACACATAAAAATCAGCACACACGGGCCAAAAACGTGCAAACCAATCCAATTAAGAGGTGTAAAACAGCACTGATAACTGAATTTAACGTTAATTTTTATCATTTAATGATAGCCTGTGTATTACACATTTATTTCTTAAACAAAATGGAACTAAAGGCCTGTTTTTTGTTATAAAAGTTTGCCACATCCAGATGTCCAACCTGGAAACAAATCATATTCATTAAAAAAAATCATTAAAAATAGTGAATGAATTTCAGATTTCATGAAGCACTGCATAATTTTGTAAACATAATTACAAGTAGAATGTAATATTCCAGTCAAAAGTTTTTGAACAGTTTTAATGTTTTTTTTAATAAGTCTCTTTTGCTCACCAAGCCTGCCTTTAATTGATCCAAAATACAGCAAAAGCAGTAATATTGTAAAATACATTCACGTTTTAAAATAACTGCTTTCTATTTGAATATATTTTATAATGTTATTTATTCCTGTGATTTCAAAGCTGAATTTTTAGCATCATTACTCCATTACATGATCCTTCAGAAAACATTCAAATATGCCGATTTGCGGTTCAAGAAACATTATTATTATTATTATTATTATTATTATTATTATTATTATTATTATTATTATTATTACTAACAACATTTGAGTAATTTTTTTTTTTAGGTTTCTGTGATGATTAGAAAGTTCCAAAGATCAACATTTATCAGAAATAAAAAGCTTTTATAACAGTATACACTATACCATACAAAGGCTTGGTGTCAGTGTAACTTTTTTTAAAAAAGAAATTAATACTTTTATTTAGCAAGGATGCTTCAGATTTCTATTTCAGATAATTGCTATTCTTCTGAAATTCCTATTCAAAGAAATCTGAAAAAAAAAAAAAATAAATAAAAAAATAAAATAAAATTCTACTCCGCTGTTTTCAACAGAAATGTTTTTTGAGCAGCAAATCAGTATATTAGAATGATTTCTGAATGATCATGTGACTGGAGTAATGAAAATTCAGCTTTGAAATCAAGGAATAAATTACATTTTAAAATGTATTCAAAGAGAATTTTAAATAGTAAAAATTGTTCAAAATTTTAAAATAAACCCAGGCTTGTATTCAAAAAAAACTTCTTTAAAAAAAAAAACAAAAAAAAAAAAAAAACAAAATCTTAATGTTCTTAATGTACTTTTGACTGGTAGTGTACATTAAAAAAAAAATCATCACATTGCTACAGGAAATTAGAAGAATAGTTTTCCCACTCCAGTTTAATATGCAGAGACAACTTTAAATAAGCAATTTGTAGGTTAATTCCTCTGCTGTGGTACTACCAAAATATTTAATCCCAGCACAAATGCTGTGAGTTGGGGGCAGGATTATCTGTTTGAAAATGCTCAAAATTGAGCATAATATCAATAATTTATTTCAAATTTTTGCACGCTTCTCCTTTAATACAAACATTTGCTGTGTCAATGGAAAAAGTACAGAAACTGTGTTCAAGCAATACTGATCCTTGGTAAAAAAACAAAAACAAACAAAAAAAAAAAACAATGACTAACCTCCTCTTTAACTCAATGGGAACATCACATGACAATGCAGCATAGCGCTTAAAATCATACTTTGAAAGCAGAGAGCAACCACTCAAAAATGTCCCCAAGTGAAGAAAGACAGAGCTGATGATCAACAGAAAAGACGGGGAGACAAACACAAAGCTGCTTAATCTTTCTCTGATGATTCCCACAGACTATGACCTCTGCACAGAACAAACCACGATAAAGTCTAACATTAGCTCAACAGCAAGACACAATCACAGCCCGACTCAAGTGGGAATGGGTGGAAGGACAGGAGCGTCCCATCTCAAGGTCAGAAAACACTACAGAGTATCTCTCTGTAACACACACACAGAGCTTGGGGATTTTGTCAACTGAAGCAGTGCAAAGTGACAATGGATCTGTGAAAAGCTTGCGATCACCACTGCATATTTTCAGAAATGTCAAACATGTATGTACTAAGTGCATATAAACTAAGTGCATTTCCAGTCTGGACTCTCATCCACATCATTGCCTTCATGATGAACTCCCTCGCCTCTGACACATACACAAAAGCGTGCGTGTGCACGCACACCCTGCTTTTTCAGGAAATGACAGAACGAGGCGGAGGAGCAAAATGAAAACACAGGAAATCAAGCCTGCGGTGATCATTACGTGGGTAACGCGCAGACAGCTGAGACGAAAACACTGAATACACACACCTGCATGCATGCAAATACTAACGACCTTGAGCATCCAAACACAATCATTTATAATAAAAGTTAAGGTGGCTTAGAAAGACGTTGAAAGAACCGGTAAAACTGTTGGGCACAGTCAAAGTGCAGCCTGCATTTGTAATCATTGTGAGAAACTGTAATGTGTGTGAAGGGCAGAACGAGTGCTGACTTCCAGGCCAGGGACGGAGCCGCTCTACTGCAGACATGATATGGGCGTCGTCTGGAGAACAAAGAGTTTGATGTGCTGAGAGAGAAAGAGAAAGTCCCACCCCTTTCAAGGTCACATGACTGGTAGGAGGCAGACATGGAGCAAAATAAAGGAGAAAAGAATAGAGAATGGAAAAAGAAAAAGGCATGCCAAGTTTAAAGCATGAATACAGTGTTTAAGCATGCTCAAAATAGCTTTTATTGTATTGTTTGGGAGTCGTATTGGGCTGAAATAAACTCATTCAACAGCATTATGTCCAATGACTAAAACGCATGAAGACAAAGTAACATTCCCTGCACCATACTTAATCACGTCTATTTCTGTATTTCACCAAACTATCCTTTCATACTTTTTTTCAATGATTTATTTGAATTGATTCATAGAGCATGGGTAAAATCATGAACTCATTGATTAAACAAAACACAGTCCTGACTATAAATTCAAACTGTATTTTTTAGAAATTCACAGGGTTAATACGAACAAGTGAAATTTAAGACTGGTGTAAACTATTTATTCTGAAGCCATATTTTCAGCAGTGTTACCTTTATAAAGGCCTATTTTTTTGTTTACTTTTTAAAAATATACATCAACTTTTGTGTCAAATTATTACAATTTATCAATAAATTCTATAGGGCTGTTGCCAGTCAGATTAAATAATTTACAATTGATGCCATTCATTCAGTGGATTCGTTCAAAAAGCTGAATCTTTGGTCTGTCCAATGACTGTAAACAGTCATCAAGCCATTAAAATGGAATTTACTGTATAACGTGGATTGTCACAGAATTTGCCAAATTTTGGATGAATAAATCAAAACTAGGTCACCAGTGCACTAAATGTGTGCCTGTGAATATTAAGCTGCAAAAACACTACATGTCAACTTAAAGAAATTGTGACAGAAACATGTGACCCTGGACCACAAAACCATAATAAAGGTCAGTTTTCTGAAATTGAGATTTATACATAAATAAGCTTTCCATCGAAGTATGGTCTGTTAGGGTAGGAAAATGTTCGGTTGAGATACAAATACTTAATCTGGAATCAGAGGATGCAAAAAAAAAAAAAAAAAAATCAAAATATGAAGAAAATCGCCATTAAAGTTGTCAAAAGGAAGTTCTTAGCAATGCATATTACTAATCAAAAAAAAAAAAAAAAAAAAAAAAAAATCAAAGCCTGTAAATTTGCAAAATATCTTCATGGAACATTATCTTTACTTAATATCCTAATGATTTTTGGCATAAAAGAAAAATCAATAATTTCACCCATACAATGTATTGTTGGCTCTTGCTATAAAATGTACCCGTGCTACTTATGACTAGTTTTGAGGTCCCGTGTCACATTTATTACTTAAAGTAATGATACTACTACTACTACTACTACTAAAATTATTACATTTTTTAAAGAATATTTAACAGAAATTTTTCCAGAATTTATGTACCAGAAAAATGTAATTTCACAACACAGTATTTTCTGAAATAAATAAATAAATAAATAATAATAATAATAATAATAATAATAATAAAATAAAACCAATTAATTACTGATGCTTTTAATTATTAACATTAAAACTGAAAAAAAAAAAAATAAATAAAATAAATAATGGGAAGCATAGAATTTAGTAAAAAAAAAAAAAAAAAAAAAAAACAATTATAAGGCCTTATAATGTTTATTTTTGTTAAACTTTTAATAAGGTCCTTTAATTACTTTAATAAATCAATTAATTAGACATGTTTTTTGATTAGTATTTCTTTATTTAAACATTAAAACAGAGTCTTGAAAAATTAAAACAGAAAAAAATGAATTTGGGGGGAAAAAAAAAACAAACAACAAAAAAAACACAACTGATTTCACAGGGCCCTAACTATGCTTTCAGCTACCAGTAACAGTATAGCACTCTCAGCACCTTGTTTACATATTTCACCATATTTCACCATATTTCATAATTAATAAAACAAATATTATCTAAATAAGCTACGGCCTATAAACTAAATGCAATTAGCTTTTACACACGAGAATGTGTGGCATGTGAGGACGGTGGGCCTGGTCTCTCATACAGGAAGCCTGTGCCCCCATTTTCCCAGCTCCTAGTACATCACTATAAGTCAGCAGATTTCCACAGTACTGACCATACTCCCAAACAGTCTCCCATATATCCCCCCCCCACTGCTCTCAGTGGGTGCTGAAGGCCGTGGTTTGCTAGATAACGCTGTGAACTCGTAAATAACGCACCCGTAGTCGTGTGTGGGGGGCGTTAGTACTGATAGAGGAGGGTCTGGAGGCTCTGATAATAGGCATGTTTCCTTGTTGACCACAACACACAACGATCACTGCTCCCGCCACAAAAGGGTCAAAGTGGCGCCTGAGGCTAACAAAAGCAATGAGGGTCGGTTTGCTGTGCTAATGTTTAACTTCAGCAACTTTCGAACATCAAAACAGTCTCTGAACATTCCTGATGAACAAACCTTCATAAGCTTGTCACACTGCTAAAAAGTACAACTCACATCAAATCTTGGGTGTTTCCACAAGAATATAATCTCTATAGGTACAACTACAGGTCAGAGTGTGTCATGATCAGCTGATCACAGCTGCACAAGTACAGGCATGTTGATTGCAACATATAACCCCAAACATTTAAATATTTCCACTGAAGTTTAGAGAAAAACACTGAGCCATCTGGAGAGTTTAAGTAACTGATGCAGCCTGCATGTAAACTCTTGCATGCAGAGATTGGTTTTGCACAAACAGGTCAACATTAAACTTGCAGCCACTTGAATAAACACGTGGCCTATAACCAGTTCAAGATTTATTTGTAGATAGTGACGAGGTCAGTGCAGTGCTGAATATGGTTTGCCCCGACATTTAGCGTGTCGGATTAAAAAGCTGTCAAGGTAACACAGCTGAATTGCTCCATTTATAAGCTTACAACATCAGCTGACCTGAAAATGCAGAAATCAAACCTCCAGGGGGACTAAAGATGAAATAAAATCATTTAACTACACCAGGAAGGCAAAATTTTAAAGTGTGATCTGGAAAAGTTGTGTAAATAAAATCCTAAAACTCCATGCGCATTTGTGGTGTTCTGAAATAAGGAGGCAAAGTCCTCAAGTCTTTTTTTTTCTCTCCTTCTTTTAAATCTAATGTAAATTCATGTCCCAGTCTCATTTCCTTGGCTAAATAAACATTACCAGAAAACAAAATTTTATATTTTTACATGAACAATGTAATCAATATTCAAGCATGAATCTCATCAAGATAGTGTTTTTAAACATTTTACATTTATTCCAAAATAATACCTCAAGGCAGTAACAATTTAAATTTTTCAGATCATCAGTCTTCAAAGCTCGGCAAATAGTGGTCACAGAATTTCTTTCACTAAAAACTCACACAGATCATGTTTTCAGGCCATTTCAAGTCTTAAATATAAGATGTTATATGTAAGTGTATCAGTTGTTTACTTGTTTTTTTTAAATCAGTTTTCCAATTAACACCATTATATTGTTCATTCAGACTGATTCACGCAAACACAAGAGGCGGGATTTATCGCACGAACCAATCACAGCCAAACACAACCAGTCATATCCAATCATACTGCGATGGAGGCACTGCCTCCTCTCACGTGACTTTCCCCCATTCATTCTCAATTACCCCCTACCAAACTCACCACAGGCTTTAGGAAAACTTAAAACTCAATGGGCTCAGGGGAGGCAAGAGAAATGCAGACTCCCACTGTAACTTTACCTGCTGGTGTCGCTGTTGGACAATGTTTCTTTAGAAAAACAAGTTATTTATAATACGTTATATTATTCCCTTGCCTCCTCCTACATATATATAAAATTACAATATTTATAAGTCAATAGTGTAAATCTAGGAATATACCATTGGTCTACAGTCTTCTAGAGAAAGTTCCATGTAATCACTAAAGCATTTGACCTCTTATCTTTACAAGATTTCTACACAACTCTCAACTCTAGAAATGCATTTGGCCAATATAATCCTCCCAGCTGTGTTCCATTCAATCAAATTTCAGGATTCCAGTAAAAACCTGTGCAGATTCCGTGTTGGCCAAGCTACAACTGTACGTTGGTGAACGAAGCAGAAATGTAATGGGAGCTTGTGCCACACAGGGAGGAGCCAGTGAACTGAGAGAGAGGTGAATCCTGTGTGGAACTCTGGAGTCTTCACATAAATGAGCAAGAGGAGAAAAGGAAAAGAGAGAGAAGAAAACAAACTGACTAAAAAAGCAACTATGTTGGAACAAGTGAGTATACGAGAGAGAGAGAGAACAAGTGTGAAGCGTTATGCAATGGGTGTGGGTGCAGATTTCCAGGGCCATCAGTTCTGGCGTAAGCAGCTCCAGATGTTTGGAGATCAGGGTGGGAAAGTGACGCGTCTCCTCGGCATGTTTGAACTCCCGACTGACTGCAACACCACAGCAAAAACGGCCTTATGTCAGGACAGCATAAAAGATCTGTGATGCGTTTCTCGAAGAGAGGACAAGATTCAGCATATTGTGGGATAATCTAGGGCCCTATGAAATCAGTTTTATTTTTTCCCAAATTCCGTTTTATTTTTTTCCAAATCCCATTTTGTCAGTTTAATTTTTTTTTAATTCCATTTTTTCTAGGGATGTGACGACCAGTCGTATCTCGTGAGATCTCGTGACGATATCCTCCCAAAACGATTAATCCTTAAAATATCAAGATCTCCATTCAAACACCCACGCGATCTTATTCCTGAATGACAACGATTTAGCTATGTGTATCAGGACTGTTTCACATCACGAGTGTCAGTGGAGTGTGAGAAGCACGTTTTGTCGCTGACCATGTTAATGAATCAGAGGGTCGGGGTAAATGTGAACACAGAAAGAGCAACACAAACAGGCTTTTCAACCACATTATAATCATTATTTTTGTGTAACAGACATTTAAATAATAGAAGTACAGGGATAAAAGTTTATAGTTTGGGTATAAACATTTATTGTCTACAGTAGCGATCAAAACTGAAGTATCTTAACACTTGTATGTATAGTAACGCTTATCCAATGCTTAACAACTGTCCGGTTTAAGAAAAAAAAAAAGGCATGTCACTGAATCGTTCATTCAGGAGATTTCAGTAGTTAAACAAGTCTTAATGAAGTGAGACACTGACTCCTTCACTGAATGTTTTTTTTTTTTTTTATTGTTTAAATGAATATGTTTTTAAAAGACTTAAGGAACGAACAGTTTGCCAGAACCACTAGCAAATTACGTTATTTTGTTCAGTTTTCTAATCTTTTTTCTCCTGAATCGTGAGAGAATCATGGTCTCCAATTTATTAAAAATAACTGGGAATCTCAGTTTATCCAGAATCGTGAAGCTCTTGTTTGAATGTTGTTTATTACTGCATATAATTCATTAAAATGGAAGATTAAGTTCATAAAGTTAAAAATGCGCCTACATTTTTTTGCATTTGGTCTTTTTCAGTTGAACAAAAGACTATTTTCCCTATATATTTCATCATTGAGGATTTCTTAAGAAAAGTTTCAAAATCTCGTCTCGTTCTTGTGTCTTGTCTCGTCTCGTCACACCCCTAGTTTTTTCCCCATTTCCAACTCCTTTTTAATGGTTAAATTAAATTTTATTAATCAAACAGCATGTCTAATAAACTAAAATCATGAAACTTCTACAATTTCACATCAACTTAAGGGTTTAACAAAAATGACACGTTTAGGGCCCTATGAAATGTTTTATTTTTTCTCACCATATGTTTTATTGTTATCAAAACATTGAGAACGTCGCCTTTAAAGTTCTGAAGTTCTTAGCAATGCATATTACTAATCAAAAATTATGTTTTAATATATTTATGGCAGGAAATTCACTAAATATCTATATGGAACATGATCTTTACTTAATATCCTAATGATTTTTGGCATAAAAGAAAAATCTGTAATTTTGACCCATAAAATGTATATAAACCCATGCTACTTATTTGTTTTTGTGGTCCAGGGTCACATATGTGTAGTTCTTTCATGTATTTTATACATGATCTTCTCATGATTGCTTTTCTATTTATTTATTTATATTTAAGTGTGTTCAGAACATTTAAGGGGAAAATAAAACAAGTTGTTTCATGTCAAGGCCTCAGTAAAATAATATGCATGTCATTAAAAAATATGCTGAACATCAGCAAACATAAATTACAATCATCTAAACTATTTTTCAGCACTTTAGAAACAAAAATATGAGCAGCTGATTATCCATGAAGTTTGTTCAAAATTGTGTCTGCACCAATTATCAAAACGAGACTCATTAGTGACACATAACAGGATGAAATGTTTGTCAAAAAATATGCGTGGGCTCACGCTACCGGCAGCAATACAGAGCACTAAATGTACAGCGAGTGGGAGCCAAACATTTACACCCATTATAAACAATGTAGGGGGGGATCATGACCAATTAAGTTGATCTCTGAACAGTTGTGACAATTGTCTGTAAGAGCAAACAACCAAACGAACCAATAATGATAATTCAACATCTAAAGCCATAAATAAAATTATATGCATACAAATACATTATATCAGAGCAATGGTAATACGTAGTTCAACAGTCAGTAAATGTCTCATCCTCACTGTCCAGTCAGACTCTCTGATTAATAAAAACATCATTAGCTCCAGGTTTTAGCATCTAGGAAAAGTTTTCATTATAACAAACCAAACGGAACCAGGCTGTAAACATGCCTGTCAAACTTAACATTTCTAAACACAAAACAGGACACACTTAACTGCATTATGAGCAAGTGAAGTAACAGCATGCACTGTATTCCCTGTACACTCTAGCTATACTTTCCACATTAAAAAAAAAGCTTGTTATTTTATGTTATGTTAAACAGAAAAGATCAAGATATTAAAAACATCATTAAGGTCTAAGAAAATGACTTGAACGTACAGTACAATATACCACACACATGCAATAGTTGAAAAAGAAAAAGAAAAAGAACAAAAAAAAAAAAAAAAAAAAAAAAAAAAGGTATGCTATTCTGACAATAATCACTGTCTGTTTCAAATCTGTAATACAGACATTCACTTACTGCCCCGCGTGCCGTGCTGTAGCGACTTGACAACCAACGTTTCCACATAGTGTGCAAAAGAACATCAGGTTCTCAAGCTCAAGGGACTAAGTGCAGTTTAATCAGTACACTGCTAATGTATGAGCGCATCGAGGACATTGAAGTACATGCAGTAGATCTTGACTATGACTCATAAAAAAAGGCTAAAATAATACTAGAGGGAAAAAAAAATCTGTTTGTTCAAAAAAACTAGCAGGTACATAAAAAAAAAAAAAAATACAGAAGGCATAACTAGTTGCCCAACAACCAGGATGCAATTCTTAAATAACTGAAAGCACCACCTTTACCTTTGTTCTTTACATGACAAGAGAGGTAAACCTCTCTGGAGGAAGTTAAGCACTGCTGCTACAGCCATCAAAGCAGCACTTCTGTACAAATTCAGACAATAGACAATCACTGTCAGACGTCAAATCGCCCGCTGTGAGTAATGTTCCCGTTAAAGGAGCGCTTCAATAAATAGTCACAGCAGAAAAAAAGGCTCTACACTGTAAGACACTGTAAACTAGATGTTTTGCACCAAACACTACAGTTCCAACCAGTGTTAATTTAGACAGCAAATGTTGATTTAGCCTTAGTCATGGCTTTTGACTAAAATGCCATTTAGTTCTAGTCCTATTTTAGTCATATGAATTGTTTTAGTCAAACAAATATCATAAGATTTTAGTCCGCTAAAATCTAATGGGCTTAGTTACAGTGTAATGCATTTTCTAAGCCTTTCTCTAAAATGACCAAGCTCACTGTATACGTTTAATATTAAGGTTTTATGATAGACACAGATTTAACTGCTGTGACCAGTGTTGCCAATTGGCCTACTTTAACACCGTTGCTGCAGGTTATTATTCATGTCCATGGGTTGAAGCAACCCCAATAACGTGATATTCATACCCTGGAATGCAAATTTTACTTGGTGGAACCCCGACAAAAAAAAAAAAAAAAAACCTGATTCTTAACAGGGAAACCCCTCGAAACACGATTAGGCTAGTTTTGAGCAGCAATTGGGTGGGTTTTGTAGTGAAAACCTGCCAACCCTGGCTGTGACATGCAACATGCCTTCCTATTAAAATGAAATGAAACCACTTCTCATAAAAAAACAAGAACATAGTCTTCTTTTCAATTAAATGCCAATGGTTATATAGGCTAATTATGTATCCTTTAGAACAACTTGAAAGATTACTCGTGCACTGCTTTGGTGTGTGGGCTCAAAAAACCGAATGGGAGTTCTCTTTTGCACCGTCAAATTGATCCATGTATGTTTTTGAACGTTTTATGAGACGTGCAGCAAATGTATGCTAGCGTATATCCCGCAAGATAGATCAATAGGCTATGACACAGTTCAAATTTAACGTCACGCATCTAACCTCCTAATCACGCAGCAGATTCGTTCTGAATGCATCTTTTCCCAAATCGTCCCCCCCTAACATTTGTCTCTCGTTTTTATTTTTTTTGACAAAAATGTCACCATAGTTTTTTGTCAATCAAAACGAGTTTTTGTTTCGTTATCGTCTCATTTTTGTCTGTGAAAAAAAGTCACTGACGAAAACTATCGTTAATGAAATTAAAACTGGTTGTGTCTTCTTGAAAGCAAAGATTTCCATATGTGTCGAGACACCTACATTGAAGCACTTTATTCTACAGGAGTACACAAAAAAATCCATCTGGGTCTGGTGGACATGACACAGCCCAATTATACAGTGCTACCTGAAAACTGACTACTCAATTATGAACGTTTGTAGTTATGCACATCCCTAATGATGTACATAAAGTAAACACAATACAAAAAAAAAAAAAAAAAAAAAAAGCAGCTGCTGTTACCTAGCAACACACCACAGTTAATTAACATTAACAGACACTATGTATGTAATTATTAAACCAAGGTCATTTAAAAAACAATTCAGACATCTCAATGGATACCACCACGTTAGAGGATCTTTATCTGAGCTTGGATGTCACAAAACAGTAAAAAATACAGAAATTATGTTACTATCAGCGTGAGGGATGGAGAGAAGATTTCATTTAGCACCACAGATGTGTGTGCTGATCAAGGGAGCGTTTAGGCCAGACACACTCTGGTGATCAGATATGAACCAGCTTGATCAAACCCCTAAAGGAGGAATCAGACACTCTATTTAGAAATGTGTACGTCTGTGATGCACCAAACACCTGCTGGTGTGACATCAAACACGCTCTGATCTGAAAGTAATCACTCACGGCCTACGAGAAACAGAAACCTCCAACAACCAAGCAAAAGCTTGCACAACGCTAATGTTTCAGACAGTGACGCACAAGCAGGACTACCAGACAAATGTGTTTGTACATACGTCAACAAGCACATGTTCTATGACGATTTTAGTAACGAACATGTATTAAATAGAATCCATTTACATTTCTGCACTATCCAAATTTTATTCATAACGTACCACGTTGCAATGCACATGCAATGGTTTAAAATCATAATGCATCAAAATATAGCAACTTTCAGAAGAAAGAGGGATAGTTCACCCAAAAATAAAAATTACACTCATCCTCAAGCCATCCTAGGTGTATATGACTTTCTTTTTTCATATGAGTACAACTAGAGTTATATTAAAAAAAAAAAAAAAAGAAAAAAAAAAAAAAAAAAAAAAAAAAAGTGTCCCGGCTCTTTCAAGCGTTCAACCAAATTCCATCCATCATAAAAAGTGCTCCACTCCAGGGGGTTAATAAAGGTCTTATGAAACAAATCGATGCATTTGTGTAAGAAAAATATCTGTATTTACGTCATATGCACATTCACAAGAGAGGCGTTCCAGCGGATGATGTAGGATGTAGGCGTAGCGTAAGCTCCGGTAGGAATAGGCTAGTCTCGCAAGAACCAAATTTTATTTACAGCAAAGGAAAACCAGTCTCTCCTCTTGGGTTATATCAAAATCCTCCGACATTTTTCTTTACAAATCTTAATTTTGTAAGCAACGATTCACTTCAGAAGGCCTTTATTAACCCCAGAAGTCAAGTGGAGCACTTTTTAAGATGGATGGATGCACTTTATTGGACTTCAAAATCTCAACACCCATTCCCTGCCATTATAAAGCTTGAAAGAGCCAGGACATTGTAGGGCCCTATGAAATCAGTTTTATTTTTCCCAAATTCCGTTTTCATTTTTCTGGATTCTGTTTTTTTCCATTTTCATTTTTCTGGACTCCTTTTTTATGGTTAAATGAAACTGTATTAATCAAAAAGCATGTCTAATTAATTAAAATCATTGAACTTATACATTCCCCTTATACATCCTTATTCCTTTAGATACATCAAGTTATTAAAAGTTCAACAAAAATGACTTGTTTAGAGCTCAATGAAATGTTTTATTTTTTGTTGTGAATTCCTTTAGATTTCTGTGTGTATATGATATGACCCTATTTTCACTTAACTGAAACCGCAAAATGTTTTTTTTCCCTCAATAGTTACAGTCAGATAGTAGTCTATATCGCAATTTGATTTAAGTGTAATAACCTACTTTTGATTAATAAGTCCAAACTTTAACAAATTCCGTGACATTCTACATTAAACTGTAAATTCCGTTTTTATGACTGGATTCCACGATTCCGTCCTCATTTTGCATATCGTGGAAATCATAGAGCCCTAACATTTTTTAATATAACTCTGACTGGATTTCTAGGATGGCTTGAGGATGAGTAAATCATGGGGCAATTTTCATTTTTGAGTGAACTATCCCTTTAAGAAATGACAGTTTGTGTTCATGTAGACAATCAGAACAATACCTTTACACAAAACCTTAAACACCTTAAGATTTTTTTGCCAACATAAGTATTTCTAAGGGAACTGGAACAGTTAACTGATTTAAAAACACTGAACTCTTATGAACTGGTTTAGACACACATTTCATTAGACTGAAAAACAAACTCCATTACTTTAAGTTACTAGAGCAGTCAGCAAAACACAACCACATGTGGCTTGAGCTTCCAACAGCTCAGGGATTGCTGGCCAATGTGAACATGTACTGCGTCCAGCCGGCCCTTTCGTGTTTGCGGTGGGATAAAGAATTGTTGCGTGTGGAGTGTGTGAAGAGTGCCTATACGCATCTAGCAGTTATGAGATTCATGTGCATGTTTGCCGACATGTGGCAAAACTGAAATTTCACTCCACCCTTTCAGGACTGTCGAAATCGGTACACATAGTGACGTTCCCAGACAGCACGAGGCCACATTTCGGCAGGGGAATCTGATGTTCACCCAGTGTTTTAGACACAGCAAGAGGATCTCCTCTTGAAAACAGTTCCTGGTGGAGTCAGGTCCAATCAGCCCGTAAGCTCTGGGCTGAATCAGAGCCAGAGTAGCGATCAAAAGCCAACGCTGGAAGAGAGCAGAGTGTTTCCTCCCCAGCACAGTTCAGCAACTCAGGAATTTGTATTGTGGTCCCCAGACAATGTTCAAAAACAATAAGATTATCTGCAGCGCATTAGTGCTGCTTCCCGATCAAACATACACACTCTAACACGCACAACTTTTCATGGGACTAAAGTCTTTCCACAGGTTTAGGATTACAAGTCAACTTCGAGACTAACACAAGCACAACCTGCTGACATATGATATTATAAACTAAAGAGAGACCAAGCAGAGTCCGAAAATTTGACTTCAGCACAAAAGGTTAAAAACTCAAAGCAGAACGGCTCCATGTTTCCATCTGCTTTTGGCCAGAAAAGAAAAGGCTAAAGCGGCCCAATAAAAACAACAACTCAGACATTCTTGAAAATATCTTCATGTTAAGCAGAAGAAAAAAACCCAACCTTACAGGTTTGGAACAAGTCGAAAAATAACAATGACCATTGGAGAAATGAGAGAGATAAGTAATTCAGGTTAAATCATATTAAATTAAAGATGCCATCTGTTGCACCAATCATTTCAACTTTTACCTACATGGAACAATCAGGAGTTTATTAAAGTTTCAAAACCTCATGTGGAAACACATCTGAATACATTTACATCACTTTTCCAGTTATTCATGACACTGGATAAGGTCTTAAATAAAGACTTTGATTCAGCAACAACATTTTGAATCAAAAAATAACAGTAGAGACACTTATGTTACAAAACATTGCCATCAAATGTTATAAACTTTATATTCAAAGAATCTAAAGAAATGCAATTTTATTTCAACAAAAATATTAAGCAGTACAAATGTTTTCAACACTGGCAATAATGATTTTTGAGCAGCAAATCAGCATATTAGAATTTCTTTGAAATAAATTTCATTTTAAAATATTGAAATGAAAAAAAAAAAAAAACCCTTTTCTCATTTCCAAAAAAAAAACAAAAAAAGAAAAAAAAAAAAAAAAAAAAAAAAAAAAAAAAAAAAAAAGTTAATTATACTTTTTATACTATATACTATGTATAAAAAATAAATAGTTTAATAGTATATATATATATTTATTTATTTATTTATTTATTTATTTATATATATATTTATATATTTATTTATTTTTTATACATGCAGTCTTGGTGAGCATAACAGTTCATGTTTCTGAAGAAAATATTTTATACTACATTCTAATTATTTATTTATTGTCTTGGTGAGCATAAGATTTCATGTTTTCATCTTATACTACTATATTCTAATTTTTTATTTTTTATTTTTTATTTTTTTTTAAATAAATGCAGTCTTGGTGAGCTAAGATTAAAGGTATCTTACAAAATCTTCGAACAGTAGTGAATATGTTTTATAAACTCATGATTTTCTCAGTTAAAATAAAATAAAATAAAATAAAACTTCATGACTCTGGAACTCCTCATTAATTCACCACAATGATAATAAGGGGCCATCACAATGTGTCATTGCGACACTGAAACTAGCGCATGTTATATAGGACGATGGTATGAGTGACGATTACCTGCACTGTATGACACAACAAGGCAACGGAAAACAACAACAGATAAACCACCCAATTGCTATGACATAGAAATAAATATTTATAATAATAATAATAATAATAATAATAATAATAATAATAATAATAATAATAATAATAATAATAATAATAATAATTCCAAATACTCCATGGCCAGAAGGAAAAATTTATGGCCACTCAACTGACACCTAGCAGGTGAGACAGAAAAATAATTTGAACCATGACCTGATTATTCTCTGTCCTGACAAAGTTCTCTTTTAAATCCTTCTAATAAATAACTTAAAATTAATCTATAATCCAGAGAGCTGGTTCTTTGGCCAGTAGTGACTGTATCTGTCCAACAGCTGCCTGACATGTTAACACAAGATCCAGTTGTTTATGCTTCCAACACTGGGGGAGAAGGGAAAAAAAAAAAAAAAAAAAAAAAAAAAAAAAGCAAGGCCAAATTGTAAAAAGCTGGTTGTTGATGTACTGCCACATCTATAAACTGCTTGCTTGTTTGCGAGAGAGGCTCCATACATATATTGGCCCTACACGCAGTAAATGAGTACCATTATTTGTGCTGTTGCTTCTAGAAGGTTCTGGCACTGTTAATTTGACCACCCGGGAATAACTAATAGAGCCACAATGACTTTAGCAATAATCTCTTACTGCCAAATTACGTGCAGCAAAATTGGTGGAGAGTGGGGATTGATGAGGAGGTTCTATGATGTCACAATAGTGATGAGTCACACGAATGAACCCGCCAAGCGTGTGTGACATCACATTCATTAGCCGTGATCCAATACCCGCACAAAGACACAGACAAAGCCTCGGGAAAGGGTATGTGACCTGAGCCGCAGATATGATGGCTCGCATATTTCGTTACAGGACAAAAAACAGGCCTAAGAAAGACGCAACAGATCGAGCGGGTTTATTCAGACACTGTGCCACACACATTCACAGAAGCGCACAAACGCACACACACACACCCTTCACAGAGGAGTCTTTTCATTATGGGCCAGGCACTGCGGGCGCTGCCAGGTACAGATGATAGTGAGCCATACACACAGAAAGAGGGAGGAAAAAATCTGCTGAAGGTATAACTCCACCTTATCAAAAATAAAAATGCTTAAAGACCTCAAGAAATACAAACTGGCAGTATTGTGACTTTTAAGCAACATTTATGAACCAGTGAACTTCTAAAAGTGGACAAAAAGTAGTCTTTTACATCTAGGTAAAAAAAATACTGAAAATACCCAACCATCAACTAGAAAGTAGTAATTCATTTTATAAAAATCATATAACCAGAAAATCATATTTTTATTATTGTTTTTCATTTATTTTCACTATTAACTACTGTATTTGTTTATTACCATTATTATACAATTTTATTTATTTATTATTATTACTATTATTACTATTAATAACAACAATAACAATAATAATAACAACAACAACAAATACAAATTAATAATAATGATAACTTTTTTAAAAAAATATGAGCCCTTCAATATGAAAGAAAGCCATTTTTTGCCACTGAATACAAAAAAAGGTTACTGCGACTTTTTAATCATAATTCCGACCTTTTTTTCCTCAGAATTGCATGATATGATCTCAGTAGCAAGAAATAAAGTCTTATTCATAAAGACCTTGCAAATGCGAGTTTGCATTTCCCAATTCTGACTTTTTTTTCCCCCTCAAAACTGAGATATACACTCACAATTGCGAGTTATAATGTCAAAATTGGGAGATATAAACTCCTAATTTTGACTTATTCTCAGAATTCCATGATATAAACTTGCAACTGTGAGTTATAAAGTCAGAATTGGGAGATATAAACTTGCAATTCTGACTTTTTTCCCCTTAGAATTGCGTGATATAAACTCGTTAGCGAGAAATAAAGTCTTATTTATATTTAAAGACTTGCAAAGACTTTTTTCCCCTTGCAAATTCGAGTTTGTATTTCCCAATTCTGACTTTTTTTCCTTGCAATTCTGACTTTTTTTTCCTCAAAACTGAGATATAAACTCGCAATTGCAAGTTATAATGTCAAAATTGGGAGATATAAACAGCATTTCTGACTTTTTTTTTTCCTCAGAATTGCGTGATTTAAACTTATTAGTGAGAAATAGTCTTATTTATATTTAAAGACTTGCAAAGACTTTTTCCCCTTGCAAATTCGAGTTTGTATTTCCCAATTCTGAGTTTTTTTCTTGCATTTCTGACTTTTTTTTTCCTCAGAATTACGTGATTTAAACTTATTAGTGAGAAATAAAGTCTTATTTATATTTAAAGACTTGCAAAGACTTTTTTCCCTTGCAAATGAGAGTCAGTAAGTCTCAATTCTGACTGTTTTCCCTCTAAACTGAGATATAAACTCACAGTTGCAAGTTATGTCAGAATAGGGAGATATAAACGCCTAAATGTGACTTTTTCTCAGAATTGGGAGATATAAACTTGCAATTCCGACTTTTTTTTTCTCAGAATTGAGCGATATAAACTCATTAGCGAGAAATAAAGTCTCATTTTTATTTATTTAAACTTGCAAATGTGAGTTTGTATTTCCCAATTCTTGACTTTTTCTCCGAATTGCATGATATAAACTCACAATTGTGAGAAATAAAGTCAGGATTGGGAGATATAAACTTGCAATTCTTACCTTTTTTTCTCAGAATTGCTTGACAAACTCATTAGCAAAATAAAGTTCTGAGGGGGAAAGAAAAAAAAAAAAACCTGATGTTCTCAGAACTGCAAGTCTCACTACTCTGACTTAACTCTTTTGCGTGTTATAAAGTCGGAATTGCAATAAACTCAATTCTGAAAAAGAAAAATGCAGAATCGTGAGTTTATATCTCACAGTTCTGACTTTATTTCAGAATTGCAACTTCATATCTCATGAATCTGAGAAAAAAAAAAAAAAGTCAGAATTGCGAGATGTAAACTCAATTGTGAGGAAAAAGTCGCAATTTCCTTTTTTTTAAATATTTTATTCAGTGGCGAAAACAAGCTTCCAAAAATAGGCCCTTAAAGTTCATTTAAAAAGTTATTGTCCGTGCAGGTTTGAAATTTTGTCAGGCAATTTAAAATGGTTCAAAAGGCAGCACAGGCTCAATTTAACCACACTTCCACCTCACAAACTACCAAACATCAATTTTTCAGTGCAGTAGTCTTTTATACTAAGTGCAGGGTAGTACTACCACACTTCCGACTGGAATATAAAAACCGCAGCTCTGAAAGGTCATGGACATGAGCACCAGACAGCCAGAGCATGGTATACATCTGATGGTGGAAAACGGGGAAGAAAATAAATAAATAAATAAATAAATAACTAAACAAACAAACAAACAAAAAAAAAACACCTGTACATGGTTTCCACGGAGATAGTCTGCCATCACCAATAAGACGTAAGAGATGGTGGGCTGCTGTATCCCGCAGTCCAAAGGGCAACAGGGCGGATGGAAAAAGCTGCTGGCAGTTTCAAAGCAGCGCTGATGTTTAAAAGGATGTCCTTAAATATTCATCTGAGAGCTGATTTGCCGTTTCTACACTAATGGTTAAGATGCATACTCAAGCAGAGAAAACCGGTGCTTGAGCAGTGGGTAAGAGCAAATTAAATCATTTGTAATTAGCTTTGGGATGGAAGCTAGGATTGATGGAGGAGAGATCACAGAATGCACATGCAATGGAGTGCAACAGACAGAAAAGCAGCACAAACCAGGCATAGCTTTTTACTAACTCTCACGTCCTTCTCTCCATGTAACACTAAATAATTATTCTAGCTATTTTTTAAAAGGGGACATCCGATTCCCATTTTCCATAAGTTGGTATGATTCTTTAGGGACATGCTAAAATGTCGGCAACATACTTAGGTTAAAATTCCTCAATGGTCGCGTAAAACACCGCACTTTTACCTCGACAAAAACAGCTCTGGTCACAGTAACCTGTTTCAGTGCACGTCTCTTTAAATGATAATGATCTACTGCTCACTCCGCCCCTCTCTGCTATTTTTTTGTGCATTTGGTGGTGCATTACCATCAAAAACAAAACTAGTCCACTGCATCCTCAGTGACTCTGATGTTAAGAGAAAATGAAGACTCTTATGTTCACTTTTACATCCAACTACAAAACACCTGAATTGCTTATGAGACACTGTTGTCTCTACACCTGCTCAAGCATGAAGAAAATAGCGGACAGCATACAACTGGCTGAGGGCGGAAATATGTTAATATGAGACAGCTGGTCAGCAATTGTGGGCGGGGCCTGAGTAATATGACATCATTCTGCTCAGAAAATCAAAACGGCTTGATAACAGAGAAAAAAAAAAAAAAAAAAAAAAAAAGAAGAAAGGATTTTCTTATTGTAGGGTGGTTGTGCACATGCAAACAGTGTCCCCTTTAATAAATAGTGCACAGTAATTGAGGCCCAGGGACATCCAAGTTACAAAATTACAAATAAATACTTGCATAAAAGTAGTCAATACGACTCATGCACTAAGGTATATTCAAAGATTGAAGTCATATGACTTTTGCCATTATTCGCTAAACATCTTGACATCTGCCCTGGTCTCCCTTTAAGAGAAGCGATGTCCAATTTGTGAATAAATCTTTTGAGTTACCTTTTTTTTTTTTTTTTTTAAATGAACCATTTCTCAAATGCTATAATTGTGCTACAATTTGAATAAATCATCAACAGATTTGACTAATCTTTTTCTTGAGTTCAACTCAATGACTATGTTTACATGGACATCAGTAATCTAACTATTTTACTTTATTCTGAATAAGACAATATTATGATTAAGGTGTTTACATGAGTTCCTTTTAGAATATTCTTTCATGTTCCTGTTTCACAATTATTTTCACAATGTTTTTAATTATTTGTAATGCTATACGTGCAAACAGAAAGCCGTGGTCTTTTGTTTGTTGTCAAACATTTTACCACTGCCGTGTGTGTATCCTGTCGCGAAATGCGGCGAAAAGACCTGGAAGATAGCCTAGTACACAAGTGACAGGGACTACTTTCACAATATGATGATTTGATGACACTTCAACATCCATTTTCAAGCTTGAAAGCATCAGTCCCCATTCAGTTCATCTTTTGAGTTTCACCACAGAAAGGAAATCATTTTTGGAAGTTTTCCAGTTTTTGGAAGAATGTTCAATTTTTTGGGTGATCTTAGCCTACATTACAGATCATACATCTCATTACAGATGCAAGTCTGTGTATAAACAGCCTCTGCATTTCATAAAGCAGGTTTACATTTTACTCATGTAGATAAAGGACAACATTAGCTGAACAGAGCTGCCTCATAGTGACAGCCCTGAGAGCAGAGGCAACAGCGCACAGCTGGGTCTGCCCTTTAAAAACCAGTCAATCTTTCTATGCTGCAGGGCACTACAAACAAACAGTCTCACAATCATTCAAGACATGTTGAGATCCTCAACATTTCTTGGGTCACACCAGTCGGTGGCTACAGTGAACGTATGTGGACGATCTGTAGTTAGGGGTGTACAACACACGACCGCCTGTCTCACTGTCTGTGTTGTGCTGTCTGGGAGTTTGTTGTTCTCTCATACTGTGTGTACCGGAAACCACACTGCCACAATTTAAGATCTCTTATTTCCTGTACTCACTAACGTGGGACGCTCTGCACAAACTCAAAATGGTTGGTAACAAGTTCAACTGTACTATGAAAATGTACTATGAATGTACCATGAATTTGTGAAAACCACAAAATACAGCACAACAGAATAGAACAGAATCTCAAATCAGAGACAGTGGCTTTCAGTCCATGTCTGTATGCTTTGAGGTTAGCTATAAAACTGTCTTTTTTGATGATTCACTTTGCACAGAGTCACATACAGAACTGTGTCCAATAAAATGCTCTTTAAAATGAGAACATCACCTCCTAGTACCATCTGCCTTTGACTAGCAATAGCAAAACCCAAATCATATTTACAGCTGCTGGCCTGGATATATTGATTAACAGATCAATATGATTAGGATGAAAACTATCAACCATGCATGTACAAACAGAAGTACTTTCAAATTCGTGCATGCACACACAAACACATATTAACATGCAGACACAGAACAGGTGCAGCCACATGACTGTGGACGGGATGCAGAGACAGGATATTTTCCTGGCAGTGCTTGTATTTCAAGCAACAATGGTCAGATTTTAATATGTGTGAAGGAGAGGGAGCAGATGTAGAGAATGCAAAAAGAAAGGAGAATGAGCGGGATAAACATAGAAAGCGCGACGAAAGCAGATCCGTGAGAAACTGTTTCTGGGATGCAAATCTCCTGTGCGCGAGATTTTGTTCCTGTTCATAATTGATTGATTGTCGTTAGTGACGATACAGAAAATAAGCACATCAAGCTGTTAGGTCTGTTTAATGGACATACTGATCTCAGAGAGGGTTGAGTGCATGGTGTTCAAGTTCATTAAAATGACTCTTGTGTCCCAATACAAACAGGTACACCTCTGTGCCACCATTTGGTCAAGACATTATTTGGCCATTACAACATCCATAGGAATTCAAGTGTGTAAATGGAGCTTTTTCATGGACATGAGTTAACAAAACTTTGAGGTAAAAAAGACAAAAGAAAAAGGGAATAAAACTAAGGAGGAAACCAGAAAAACATTTGATGAAATACCAGATTTGTATGACGCTTGTGGGTTATTTTTTCCACTTCAAGTCACTGAAGTGCAATGTTGTTTTGGACCCTAGTGTTCTTCAGTCTTTTTTTTTTTTTTTTTTGTGCTTCACAGAATGCAGAAAAACATGAGGGCGAGTTAATGAAGACTGTCCATTTTACAGATCTGGTTTTGATATTCCTCACAAATATTCCAGTGGTGTTTTACTTAAAGCATTTTATTTAATTACATTCAATGACAGGACTGGATATTTCTCCTCAAGGGTATTAAACCACCATCTGTGAAGAATGAAAGCAGTGCTAAACAGTTTTACTCCCTTCACACGGGACCTGTGGCCAGTGGGTCTGCGTATTAATCTGAAAAACTGTAATCCGGTCTGATTAAAGACACATCTCTCTGACTCGCCAACTCTATTCATAATGGCCTTGTTCTTTGTCGCTTTATCTTACAAAGACAGAAGAAGAATACAAAACTTGTAACTAAAGAGAAAATACCAGAACCAAACCCATCTCAATGTCACACATTTTGAATTAGTAAGACAAGACGAATGAGAATGGAAAAAAAAACAACAAAAAAACAACAACAACAAAACATTATGGAAATGAATACGGAAAACAATTAAAAAAAAAAAAAAAAAACTACTAGAAAAGCGGAAAACCCCACAAAAAAAAAAAAAAAAAAAAAAAAAAAAAAAAAAAAAAAAAAAAAACTTGACAAGCCGGCTGTGTGACCTAAAAGGTTGACTGGTAAAACCAGAAACCATGCTGATGGGGGATCCTTGATAACAGATCCCAGAAAAATCCCACAAAAAGTGCTTTTCAAAATGGTTTGAATAAATTAGATGAATAAACAGTGTTATGTAATCTAGTGAGGATTCTTCATGAGTTGCTATATTTAGGTATACACACACACACACACACACACACACACTTCAAAAGGGGGCAAAACCCAGACAGCAGTTAATTTTTTTTTAACATCTGAAGTATTAAACAGACACACACCCCAGAAAAAAAAAACATGAAAGAGAACAGTGATAAACACTATACTATGGCTGCTTTCACTACAAAAGTCCATATCCAAAGATGGATAAAGGACTTCTGACAGAAGGACCTTCAGGAGAAAACTCCAATGTGATCACGCCTCACTTAAAGGAGAGGTTCACTTCCAGAACAAAAATTCACTGATAATTTAATTAAGGATGTTCATGTTTTTCTTTCTTCAGTCGTAAAGAACTTTTAAGGGAAACATTTCAGGAATTATCTCCATATAGTGGACTTCTATGTTGCCCATGAGTTTGAACTTCCAAAATGCAGCTTAAATGCAGCTTCAAAGGGCTCTAAATGATCCCAGACAAGGAAGAAGGGTCTTGTCTTATCTTATGAGGGCAGCCGTGGCCTAATGGTTAGGGAGTCTGGCTTGTAACCGAAAGGTTGCAGGTTTGAGTCTCAGGTCCGGCAGGGATTGAAGGTGGGGAGAGTGGATACCCAGCGTTCTCTCCACTCTAAATACCATGACTGAGGTGAGTCCCTTGTGTTCACGGGTGTGTGTGCGCGTTTGCTCACTACTCACTACTGTGTGTGTGTGTGTGTGCACATAGATGTGTTAAATGCAGAGCACAAATTCCGAGTATGGGTCACCATACTTAGATGCATTATCTGTAAATTTTTCTTCTGGAGGTGAACTTCTCTTTTAAATCATCGTTACTATGCAAAACAAGATGCAAACATTGTGAAACACAAGAGACTGAAAATTTATTAATAGTTACTGTAGAAACAATCAAGAAATGCCTCATGGGGCATTTAGTGATGAGCTCCACAATGATTTGTTTAAAATAGAATAAAATAAAATAAAATGATAATATATGAAAAAAAATATCATTGCAAACCTGTGCCTCTTTCATAGAACACAAAAGAGAAAGTCTGAGGAAAGGCATCAAAGCAAACAGAACAATATTTAATCATTTACAAAACAAAACTTCACATCCATCCAATCTCTCTTGGTGTTTTTATGTCCAGTCAGTAAAATAATCTTTTCAATGCATCAATTTATGCAGTTCACAAAATCTTACTATTCAGATTCTTAAATTCAACTGACTGACTCGATACAATTGCAACTGTTATCAGCTGAATAGAGAGAAGATTTATCAGAGCCTTGTATGGGGACTGAAATTTTACATCATTATTCTATCATATGGCTTAAGACTTAACGCACAAGTTGTATAAACCACTACTGCATCATACATCCCTTTTTACAACTACAGCATTCAAAACTTCTCCTTTTGTGGTCTACAGAAATTAGGGAAGACGTAAGGGTAGGTAAAAGGCAATTCTTGAGGAGCCTTGACAGCAGAAGGCTGCATGACAGGTACAAACGGCTGATGTTCGACCATTTCAATGACTCCCTTTCATTCAAACCGGTTCTAGCTAACAGGATTACAGCACAGAGACAATGAACTCCGCCAGCTGGTGCGTGCAAGTACATGAAAGCTAATTGCTAGCCCATGGTACCAGAAGGACACTAGCAAGACTGAGAAATGCAGTCACACTTTTGTATTCATAATGGATTTTGAGACTGGTCTTCATGGAAACTTGGTTATTTAGTGGAGATTTGTTCCAGGAGGGACACGGATGCATGCGGCACCATATACGGACAGCCTTTGGCAAACCGGGTTAATCATTAACAGCGATTGAACACTCTTAATCTGTCTGAGGTAGGGAAACAATACAAAAAAAAAAAAAAAAAAAAAATGCCTTCAAAATCTTAAGTCCACATAACTGAATTAAATACAGCAATACATCCACCTCACAGTGATTTCTTAGGAAATTACCCCTGTTTACCACCTATGATCCAAACTTGCACAAATGAATCACTGGGTACTGCAGATTGCACTCAAGTGACCTCTCGGCTCATCAAGACACTGGCTTTAATGGCCGATCAAGCAGCAAGACAAATCAACTACCTATTAACAAAAAGGCCTTGCATGCAGTTACAACATGCACTCATGTGGTACTCAATCCCACAAAGGAATCAGTTGCATTACCAGCAAAGGACAAAAAAAAACAATGAAACAGGAGCCTATAGATGTGTGGAAAGCAAAGGGTGAAGTTCAAAAACAAAAAAAAAATAGCATAAGCTATACAGTCCTGTGTCAACACGCTTCACTATGCTCGTCGCATAATCTGCAAGTAAGCCTATTTGTCCTTGCGCAATAGTCATGTGACTGACTCTGATGCTGAATGTAGGTTATCCCCTCATGGAGTGGCCTTAGTCTGTTTGATTAAAAAAAAACAAAAAAACGACATTTCTGACTCACGGAGCCGTCAAGACACTATCCAGCTACAATGACGCAGCAAAAGAGACTGATTGAAAAATGCCACACCAAGTAAAGCAAAATTTGGCAATGGAATTTATCACAGCTATACATCTTCACATGCCAATGTTTTAATCAATTATCTAGATCTGCCATGTAGTATATTTCTATTTAATGCCATGTCAGCATCTTAGGCTAATTTCATGGCAAAACAACTCAAAAATACAAGTATAGCAAATACAATAAAAACCAGCAACCAACCAAACAAGATATATTACACAAGATATTTTACATTAACATATGATAAAAATTCCAAATCTTTTTTCTGGCAAAATTATACTAAATAACTCTTTAAAGAAGTAGTTCACTTCTAGAACAAAAACTTACAGATAATATACTCACCCTGTTGTCATCCATGATGGTCATGTATTTCTTTCTTTAGTCGTAAAGAAATTCAAAATGCAGTTTAAATGCGGCTTTAAACGATCTCAAATGCGATTGTAAATAATCACAGCAGAGGAAGAAGGGTCTTATCTAGCAAAACGATCGTTTATTTTCATTTAAAAAAAAAAAAAAATAATAATAATACAATTTAAATACTTTTTAACCTCAAATGCTCATCTGGTCTTGCTCTGCCTGAACTCTGTGTATTCTGGCTCTAGACAGTTAGGGTATGTCAAAAAACTCCAATCATATTTTCTCCCTCAACTTCAAAAATCATTTCAAAATCATCCTACATCACTGCAGAAGTACTGACCCAGTCTTTGCCAAGTAAACATGCAAAGAAGATCAAGCCTCCCTAAAAAAAAGGTAAAACAGCAATGTAGGACGATTTTGAAGTTGAGGGAGAACATGAGATGAGACATACCATAACTGTATTGAACCGGAAAATAACAGTTCAGGCAGAGCAAGACAAGATGAGCGTTTGATATATACACACATATATAAACAAAAAAAAAAAACACTATATACACTTTTTTTTTAATGAAAATAACCTATCATTTTGCTAGATAAGATCCTTCTTCCTCGGCTGGGATCATTTACAACCGCATTTGGGATTGTTTAAAGCCACATTTAAACTGCATTTTGGAAGTTTAAACTCAAGGCACCACTGAAGTCCACTACATGAAAAAAAAAATGCTGAAATGTTTTCCTCAAAAACCAATTTCTTTATGACTGAAAAAAGAAAGACATGAATATCTTGGATGACAATGGGGTGGGTACATTATCTGTAATTTTTTGTTCTGGAAGTGGACTTTTCCTTTAAGTGTGTTTCACTTCATGAAAGAGTTTTCTACATACAGTAAAAGCAGGACAGTCCAAAAAAAATATGCTTGATCTTCCTGGTAGAGAGGATTACTTTCCTTGCATCTGAAATATTTCCTGGGTTCAAGAGCAAGCCACTTGCATAATAAGAAACACTGAACTGAAATAAATATATAACAAACACCAAAAGGATGTAGAAATTAAACAACGCCTTATCTCTGCCCTCCACTTGGCCAGTGTGTTCTTACCCAGAGGTTGGGATGGGTGAAAACAGGCCCAATAACTGACTGAGAAAGTGTGCGTATGGATTTAAAAAAGTGACTCACTGCCTCTCAAGAAAAATCCTTTGACATTTGAGTGTATTAAACAAGGCTCAGCCCTTGGGAAGGGAATGACTGAATTGGTGTGTGTTTGAGAGAGTGCGGGCGTTTGTCCTTGTCTAACCAGGATGGTAATGATATTCAAGAGATGAGCACATACCTTCATTATCAAGAAGATTCCTTTGTAACAAAAGCAATCAGCCTGATCTCAAACTCAAGAGAACAAATCTACGCTTACAAACGAACAGAAATAAACAACAGCCACTCACTGACAATCGCCCAATGATTTCATGAAACAGCTTGACCAGCCTTTGCACCATCACACTCATTACTCCATCTGGATTTGCGTTATTGGAGGAATAATTAAGGTTGGTACTCACAGAGGAATGTGGCGTTGCTCAATGTCGACCCGAGCCAGTTCGTCCTCCTCCACATCAGTTTCTCCTCCTGAGCTGCTTTCCGTGGCGTCAGAATCAAAGGCGCATTCGGCTGATCGCAGGTTGGTGGTGCAGCTCAGGGACAGTCGCTCTAACTCAGCCGGCATGGATCCACTCTTCAAGAAACGTCTTAGTCCGTCCCTCTCCTGAGGGGTGAGAGAGTCATCGCCGTACCGGCCCCTCGGCCGCCTGGCATCCAGAGCACCCAGCGTGCTCTTGAGTAGTCCGCCCAACTGTTGCTGCACGTGCCGCTCCACCTGCTTGGCCTGCACCACCTGCAGGCGTTTGCGTAATCGCCGTAGCCGTGCCTCGATCTCCCCTTGTCTGCTCTGGCTGTGCTGAGTACGGTCGCTCAGCTCCACTCCAAGGCCACCTAAAGGTTCTTGCTGGGTTTCGAGCGAAAGCGCCAACGTGTCTACGCCGCCTAGCAGCAGACAGTCCGAGATTTTGTCTTCTGTGAAAAGTGCGACAGAGGTTGGAGATGTTGCAGGAGGTTCTCCATTACTGGGACCCGTCGACGACTGGTGCTGCTCGGCACCTTCTCGAAGAGGACCGTTGCTTGTCACTCCCCTGGTAGAATTGACAACTTCAGTCTGATTTGACAAATCCTGCTCGGCGGTGTGTTGCCCACCATTTAAGGTCACCGCGTTGCCAGTCTGTTTAGTCGCTTTCTTTGCTATGCCGTTGACTGTGGTGCCTTGGATGGTGGGCGGCCCACCTCCTCCGCTGGCACTCATGATGCTCTTTGGCTGCTCCTCTGAGAGCTCTAAAGCCTGGTGCTTGCGCGGTATGAGGCTCGGCAGGATGTTGTGTGTCTGCAGTAGAACACCTTGCAGCTTCAGGGACTCTTTAGCAGAGGACACATCTGAACAGTGATATGAGGTAACGAGGGGCTTGCAGGGGCCAGCTCCGCGAGAGGGGCGCTCCTCCGAGGCCTTGCGCTTGACGGCGCCGTTACTGGACACGAGGATGTGGTTGCCGGTGCCGTTGCCCTCCACGCCACTCGGGGAGAGGGTGGAGGAGGACGGAGCCAGTTTGAAGCGTATGCGGTGAGCTTCGGCCGGAGCGTCGGTCAGAGCGGGCGCCATTGCAGCCATGCAGCGCTGGGAGGGGGCGGGCGAGGGGGCCTCTCCCGGTGCCGAGGCCAGCTCCACACCACCCACCTACCACTGTGCCAGGGGGCAGCCTGAAGAAGCACAAGACACAAAGAAACATCATGAGTCAAATTTTGTGGTTTATCATGGATTGACTGAACATGAAACAGAAATGAATCAAACAAAAACAAAAAAACAACAACAACAACAACAACAACAACAACAACAACAACTACCCTTTGGGTTTCTGGTACGTGTACATACTACACTGAACGTTTAATTGCATTTTCAAAGTACTAATGAAATTAAACAGCAAGTGCAAGACACCACTAAATTACACTGGTGGCTGACAGAGATGGGAATCAAATATACATCTCACATTCATGATACAGGAAAACTAGATTATAAATGTTTGGAGTGGTTTGTTCAGCTACCCAGCCATATACACACACTAGTCCAGTTTAAACAAACAATCAGTATAAAACAAATAAATTAGTAAAATATTAATAATAATAATAATAAAAAATCATGTTATTGATGTTTAGATGAATAAATATTTTTAGTAACATTAAATGGTCAACATTACACTACATTTCAACACAGGTGTTTGTGTTGCACATCATAAGGACAATGGTAGCATCTGTAATTTTAATTTAGGGCTCTATAATTTCCACAATGTGGAAAACACGGATAGAATTTACTGTATAACACAGAATGTCACGGAATTTGCCAATTTTTGGATGAACAAATCAAAAGTAGGTCAGTACACTTAAATCAAAACTCAGTATGGTCTAGTGTCTGAATATTAAGCCACAAAAAATGCTATTTAAATATGAATCCTGCACGTTCTGTGTGCCTGTATGTGAATGAACGGCCCAAACGTGGTTTCATTTACTATACAGATACTGAAGTGTGTGTGATGCTGTGTTTTCAGCTTCTGCTGTCCCAATAGGAAAACACTGTAAAATAAATTTCACAGCAACCTGTGAAAATAAAAGTTCGGCTTACCTTGAAGAAACTGTGACAGAAATGTACTACTTAATGTAATGATAGTTCTACTACTAATGATAAAGTTATTAAAACATTATTTAAGGAATACTTGCCAGAAAATTATTTACTAGAATTTATTTACCAGAAAAAAAGTAAATACACAACACATTTCTGAAAAAAAAAAAAAAATAATTAAAAATTAAAATGATAATAAGTTAATTGTTTTAGAAAGTCAATTAATTAGGGATGCTTTTGATCATTAAAATTCAATGAAACCATTAAAATATAATTGAGAAAGGTATGGGAAAACTCATAATAAAAATATAATTAAGAAAGGTATGGGAAAAATTTGAGAAAAAAAAAAATAAAATGCAAAAGGGCCTTAAAAATATAGATTGTTAAACTTTTAATGAGCTGCTGCTAAATTGTATACGTTTCATGATTTCAATTAATTAGATATGCTTTTTGATTCATTTTTTTTGTTTCAAAAAAAAAAAAAAAAAAAAAAAAAAAAAATCAATCAATCAACAACAAAGAATCCAGAAAAAACAAACTGAATTTAGAAAACAAATAAAACTCAATAAAGGTCCTATTAATTCTAGGAGAAAACTGGTTCATTTTGAGCTGTTTTGCACAGTTTTTGCCTTCCAGATTTAAAATCTTAAATGTTAACAAATTAAATGAATAAACAAATCATGTTAATGCATTAATAAATAAAACTATAATGGTTGACCAATATATCGGGCGACATTTGGCATTTTTCAAATATCAGCCGCTAATTTTTCAGCAGGACTTTTATTTTGACAATGCTGAGAATGGCAAACTTAAAATTTGTATTTGAGAAAAGTATGATTCCCAGTGCACACAAACTGCTGGTTACGTGTTTACTTCTTTATTCATATCTTCTTAAATATTTCTTTAATTGTGAAAAATGCTGCAGTAGGATTACAGAATCAAGTAGTTGACATCTAAAATGTTTATTTGACACTTTTGTTCTTTTAATTTATTACAAAAATATATATACTTGTTTTTTACTTATTCATAAAATATTTTTTAAATAAACAGACTGAGAAGTAAAATGGCCAATAAAAGTGCACTTATATTTAATGTTGTCTGGGTTGTATTTTTTATGGTCACATAACCTGCCAATGCTGGCATCTCAGCTACTTTGGCTAGTTTCTACGAAGCAACATATGAATTTTGAAATACATGACTGGACTTAGATGCCAACTATAAAAGATAATTATCCTAACTATGACTGATTATAAGATGTGTTACATTTCATTATTCGCATCCAAACAGATGTACAACCCAATTATGGTGCTTCACCCACCAGTCGAGGACCGCTGCACAACGACTGACAGTATCAACGTACAAAAAGACGAACAGAGAAAAAGTTTCAAATGGAGGCCAAGCAGATTGATACAAGTGTATTTCTACATGAAGCAACTGCAAAACCCAGGCTTTCAGACTTACTGCTCGGTGACGTCAGGCAATGTTTATTCTCATTATTCTCAAAACAAATGACGACAGACCGTGACGTTCAAAGTGACTATGAATGCAGGTAGTAGTTGACAGCACCAATAACTAAATCCGGAACATAAACCAATTCATTCTGCACTGTCAAAACCCTTTAGGTGTAACCCACTCTTATTAAATCTAACAAGCTGATGTGGCATGCCTTAACAGACTTGAATATTCTGAGAGCAAAGACACAAAATTAATTCGCAAAGGGACTTAGGTTCTTAAGACACATAAAAATGGAGCAGGGTGACTCACACTAAAGCAACAGGGCTCAAAGCAGAAATGTCACCTTGTCTTGTGAGATAGCCATTACAATAAATTACATGTGAGAAAGAAAAGGTGGTTAAACAGCCTCCCCACAAAATGAAAACAGCAACTTTGAAAAAACAGATGACACATAACACTATTTTCGACACAGCGACAATTAACGGTCCTTTTACGCTTTAAAAAGGATGCACAAGAATAATGGAAAATTTAATGAAACACTCAAAACAGAATGGTGAAATAGTGACCGATTCACTGATGATAAACAACTATATAAAGATCATTTTTGGATAAAAGATTCCTCAAACTGGGTGGACAAAATTATGAACATGTTACGTCAATAACCGTGTGGGTGAATGGGAGTGCCTGTACAATTAACATGTCATTTTCCTTTTTTAGCTGTTTTTACTTTAATACAGGCTAATTCCAATGTTTGGCTGACGTCTACAGTAGAGTAACACTTAATGAATGTTTACTTGGCATGTGTATGTATAACAACAAGCACATGGCTATTGTGGAAGGATCATCCCTGTGGAGGGAAAAAGAAAATCAGTTTTTATAAGACTGAAGATGACAGGAGAAATTGAGTCCTATTGTTTCCACTACACTTAATTTTGCTTTTCCATTTCCTCACTAAATAGCTGGAAAACCCGATAATAAAAACTGCATGTGTATGTCCAGTATGTGGACAGAGATGGATGAGAGGCAGATTTAGGTTTGGAACTGAGCAATTGAAAAGGCAATATCTAGCTTTATTTATTCAGCTTTAACAATGAGACTTCCCAACGAATACCACTACTATTACTCACAGCACATCTGGTGCGTGTACTCAAAACTTAAAAGGAAAAATGTAAGGAAATTAAATTAATATTTTGCAATGACAGGAGTCATGTATCCTGCATAATGCTACAACATTATGAACATTTAATAGGGATGAAACGATATCAAAATATCACAATTAGGGATGTGCGGGTCTAGTCGACTAGCGGTACAGCTCCTACTAGTGGACACTGAAAACAACAGTCGACTACACAACAGAAAAAAAGAAACATGATTCTATCGTTGAAATTGCCATAATTTTAACATTACATTTAAAACATTTTAAATAAGTTAAAATTAAACATTTAAAGTGTATCTGGGTGAAAACTGCGTTTTTTCCTCAGACCTCGCATGCCTTTATAGAGACCACATGACCACGCAAAAGACTAAGGTGTGGGATTATTTTGAATTAAAAGGAATCTGAGAAGTTTTGTGTAAACGGTGTAATATCAAATTAGCTTACAATAACAGGCACGTTGTAGGTGTTAGGTTAGAGGCTAGCCAAAGCCAGCAGATGTCAATCACGGCATTCACTACAACCTGCCGCTGCTGTGATCCCGTCCGCGCCGTCTATTCCTCTAAACGAAGACCCACTTCGGTGGTGGTGTGGGATGTCCAGGCACTTTCTAAAAACTATCGGCTTGCGTTACGTTTATCTCTGCGTGCCTGTGACTTCAGTTCCTGCCGAGAGCCTTTTTTTTTTTAAAAGTCAAAATTAGAGTCGAGAATTGTACAATTTAATTGATATGTAAAATTTTGATGTCATATAAGTTTATTTATTAAAATAAAAGATAACATTGGTACAAAAACAATGATAACAGCAACTTTTTTTTTTTTTTGTGGCATGGCCAGTGAAAATTTTGACTGGGCAAGTAAAAATTTAAACCACTCGGGCCAGTAGAAAAAATCCTTAGCGTTGAGCCCTGCTAACGTTATATGAAGATGAATAATTCTGTCAGGCTATTGATTGATTTTAGATTGTTCTGAATTTCCCCAGCTGATTTGAATAAAGCTATACAGTGGCTGACGTTGAGTGTATGCTCTTGCTTTGTTTCCTATTTAACGACCGCCTGAAATGAAACAATGATAACGCAAGGCAAGCATACGGCAAGCGGAATTCATTGAGGGATTTGACAGTGTGATTTATAGATAAGTATTTCAAATGTAGGCTATTATATACATGCACATACATAGGTTTTTTTCTTATCTTTTGGGGGTATCTTGCTTTTAGACTAGTCGGATACAAAACTTTCGTTTAAACGACTATCAAATTAGTCGTAGCGCATATCCCTAATCACAATACAATAATATCGCAATATGAAGTCCACGATACAATATTTATTGTGATATTGAAAAAAGAAATGAAAAATTGGAAAACATTTAAAATTTTGTACATTAAGTTAAATTATTCTATCCCATGCACTTTGAGAGTTCAAAATTAAGAGCTCCAACACATGTTCCTAAGAACAAGACAAAAAAATGGGGAATTAACTTGCACCTGAACTTTAAAGGGGACTCAACCCTCTTTTTATTTGTGATACTGTCTCAGTCTAAATTACATTCACACTGGTGTTTTAGAAAGCCAAACCAATATGAATATAATAATAATAATAATAATAATAATAATAATAATAATAATAAAAACAACAAGAGTAATAGCCACATATTGTTAAACAATTGCACGGCAAAATAAATAAAAAAAGAATATATCATAGGTATATTATTTTTAATTTACACTACAGTAGGGAAATCACAATACTTCTTTCCTAATCTCTACACTTGAAAGAGATATTTTGAATTTGGACTGCAGTAATGTTACCCATTTAAATCTCTAGCTGTCAGCAATTCATATTGCACGTTTAAGCTTTTATTTTGACGGAAACAGCTGGTGAGCTTTTATTTTGAAGCAAAACTCCAGCTTTAATGAAAACAGGCCTAAAAAAACATGTCTCACTACAAATCTAGTGAAATGCTGCAATCATCTGCCGCAAAAATAAAGCATAACTGGTGGCTGTTGTGTTCCCAAACGCGCACTAATCTCACAGCACATACAATAAATGAGTTCACTGTATTCATTCACTTTGAACAGAGACGTTCTGAGGCACGGAAAACATAGATCACGAGTCGATCGCCTGAACGAAGTGAAAGCTTCACTTCGAAATGTGCAGCGAAAACAGATTCGATGAAGGGATTACGCCATCTTGCACTTTCAGCTTTAGTTTGTTAGACAGATGCTGTGCAGAAGCATAATGACTCAAAACACAACTTTAAAGACCTTTTATGTTATAATAAGAATGTTAAATATATTTTAAAAACTACACTTTTTGCCCTATTAAGACCTATTGTTTCATATCGTCATGTGACTACGACAATATTGAGACGGTTTTGCTATCGTGATATTACAATATTGAAAGTATCATTACATCCCTAACATTTAATGCTTTTCTAGCAGAGCTATGAGTGAGAAGCACTTCCTGTTGTGAGGAACCGAATTCTTAATTCTGGTATTGAATACCATGTTTCACCACTGATATGTCAGCTCATGTGACCTTTACTAGTACAAGATAACTGATCTTCAGGATAGTCTTGGAACAAAAAATAAATAAATAAACTGTCAGCCACGCATCAGATTGTGTCAGAAAAGCATGAGGCTGTCGTTGTGACCTCTGTGTGTGCATCCAAACCTCCCTGGGTGGGGTGAAGCCTTGTCTCACAGCCCTTTTATCAATTATCTCTATTAAGGAACTACTAGTCAGAACAACTCTGACCTTATTTACATTTTTTTTCTTCAGAGCAGCGTTCCATGAAAACACTGGAACCACACCTACAAGTTATGTGCTGACAAGCATCTATAAAACAGTTTGGCGGATATAAACAATTTAATGACAAATAAGACGTACACAAACTGGCTTACTTTTAAAGGGAAGATGTGTGCACTATGCATTAACAAGGCCAAAGAAGGCTTGACAAGGTCAGTCGATTCTGGAACTGACACTAAACAGAACGACTTCTGGACAATCAGTGTGTCTGCATGCACAACAATATGCTAATGAATCATCCAAAAAAAATAAAAAATCTGCTTATTCTAAAACCACCATTACACAAACTGCTTATACATGAGATTTAAAATAATCAGGGTTTTATCCAGTTTAGCAAAAATGTAAATAAACAGGTGCACCTGATATAAACACACGGAAAAAATTCATCTGATCTGTGGTTAAAAAAAAAAAATTCGGTGCAGTGCAAAATCAAGGTAGGAGGCAAAAATTCATATAAACCATCAGGTTTTGTATAAACAGTTTGTGATATAAACAGTTTAAGGCTTTGCACTACCTTAAATGTTGATTACTTCAGCATAATTTGCGTAAAATTATGCCTGTAAACAAGCTTGCTGCCAGTAGTCTTAAAATGGACTAAAATCAACAGGCTAAATCAATCTAGCCAATATCATCAGTAATAAAGTCTGTGATGTTTTGGAACACTTAATACAGAAGACGACTGAAACACAAAATTTAAAAACAATTCTAAGAATTTAGAAAATGCAACCTAAAAAATGGGTTAGGGTGGTGCTCCTAACTTTAGATCTTTCATTAAAACAGTGAAGATTTTGTAACAAAAGACCTTATCCTTTTATGGTCATTTTAATCTTTGAGGCTCTAATCTTGACCCTCAATACAAGCTATCACATAGGAAGTTCGCAAATGACCTGTTTTGTGATAACCTCCCTCTCTCACACTCCCTAAAATGTGTGAAGGTCAAAAACATTTCAAAAATATTTCCAAGACTCTTAGGTGGTGGAAGGGAAGAAGAGTTTCCCTGGTGCCCATCTTTCACACAATCCAAAAATTTGCATTTGGACACTCATTTACAGACCACAGACTATTCTTAGATGAATCGAGAATGTTAGCACCAACTACTGACTCTTATTTTCCCAGGAGACATTTTTTTTTTTTTTTTTTTTATCCTGAGCACAATACAGTTGTGCAATTACACTTACCTAAGGCAACAACACTACCAACACTGATCTCCTGATCTCAGCACAGTTTTTATGCTACCTATGTCACACACACTTAAATTACTTACTTAATCCTGTACCAGTTTTTCCAGACAACAACTTTCACAGCTAGGGGTGTGCGATATTAAAAAAAAAAAGAAAAAAAAAAAAAAAAAAAAAAAAAAAGAAAATCTTCAATATTTTCTGGGATTTTATTGATAACGATAATTAGACAATATTTTGCTGAGTGTGTTATTGTGCTGGTAGCTTAAGGACTACAGTGGACAGCTGACAACTGAAATGTTTGATATTCTTCATATTCTGTGTGGTCAGTTCACAGCAGTGAATAAAGTTTAAATTGATGTTGGCATTTTTACCTTTAGGAGAGTTCACTTCCAGAATAAAAATTTACAGATGTACTCACCCCCTTGTCATCCAAGATGTTCATGTTTTTCTTTCTTCAGTCATAAAGAAATCATGTTTTTTGAGGAAAACATTTCAGGATTTTTCTCCATATAATGGACTGATATGGTGCTTCGAGTTCCACTTCCAAAATGCGGTTTAAATGCAGCTTCAAATGCAGTTGTAAACAATCCCAGCTAAGAAAGAAGGGTCTTATCTAGCGAAACAATCGTTTATGTTCAGAAAAATAATACAATTTACATACTTTTTAATCTCAAACGCTTGTCTTGTTTTACTCTCCCTGAAGAGTTCATGACAGTTAGGGTATGTTGAAAAACTCCCATCTCATGTTCATTAAAATGTACATTAAAAAGTAATCAAATGCATTTTGTAAGTTCAAACTTGGGGCACCATAGAAGTCCACCATATGGAGAAAAATGCTGAATTTTTTTCCCTCAAAAAACAATTTCTTTACGACTGAAGAAAGAAAGACATGAACACCTTGGATGACAAGGGGGTAAGTACATTATCTGTAAACCTTTGTTCTAGAAGTGGACTTCTCCTTTAAGGTTATAAGTGATCATCTTGTTCTTTTTATTAAACTACAAGGATATTTCATTACAAAATTATCTAGGTATTGATCATTTACATTGGACTGTGAATGAACTCATCCTCTACTCATCTAACTCATAATCAATACATTCAATTAAACAAAAACCGTTTTAAGTGGTTGAAGAGGAAGTGTGTGAACAAGAGCTTATCTTTTGACTGTGTAAACTTTGGTGTGTATGAGAGAGTGGCTTTATTAAAAGACGTGAAAAGCTGACACGTCACATGTTCATGAACTATGTAAAAATTATTAGGTTTTTAAGGTTAAAACTGATATGAATATATAAGAGAAGGTGCTTTTTCTGAATTCGCCATTTTATTTAATACGGTCTTGCGGTGTGGAAAAATCTAAAAGTTCCATATAATCTAATTTCATAAAAGCTGCAAATAATCATAAATTAACATCAAAAGGCTGATTATAATAGTTTTAGGTGAAGCACAACAACACATCACACCACTACGTGTCAACTTCCTGAAAGTGTTTTATGTCAACTACCCTTGTGGGAGGTAAATGAACTTTAAACTCTAGGTTTGGCCCAACCTCGACTAACAACTTTCAGCAACACAGACACAGCTGGTCTGATAAACACAACAGTAGTGGACACTTCTTTCAAGTATAATTATTCAACGTTATCACTCTCTTCAGAAGATCAATCTACAAAACAAAAAAACTAAATAAGAAAATGTTCAACTTCAGAGGCAGAAGGGCAACTCGACATTCTCATGAAGTCTTTGATTTCTTCCATATGGCTCAAGTATTCCCAGCTGGGTGAATTTACTTACAGAAGGCCTTTAAGACTGAAATCAGAAAGCATTTCATTTAAGAAGACTTAAAGCGGATCACTATCGCCCACAAAAAAGGCCTGCTGTTTGTAAAACAGACACACTTGCCCTTGTAACAGAGAAACCTTGTTAATTGGACTTAAACGGCAAAAGTCCCTGGAGGCCGGCCACCATGTCAGGTTATTTTTCCCAAACATATTAAACAGGTGGTCCTGTCTCACAATCTGACTGACTCCTCTCCCCGCTCCCATGCCAAATGGCCTGGTGGATGTCTCCAGCCCTGGCCTTGAACCTTCCAGAAAGGAGAACAACCTTGATGTTTCCAGACACTGTTTGTCAGCAGCTTGCACTTTCTTTCACTTTTCATTTTTAACCTCCCAGTGACAGCGAAGTCTTGCCAATCTAACGCCCTGCCAAAAAGAACAGAGTTCAAATTTTGCACTTCACAGACACAAGTTAGGAGCTAAGCCTTTTAAGTTTAAAATTAAACCAGGCCTTGGGGTTTGGGAGTCAGACAAAAAGCAGGTACATTAGGGGACAACCATTTATACTTCAAACTGACATTGATTGTGAATTACACAGAGTACTAAAGGTATCAATACTTAAATGGATCACAACAGGATTACAGAAAGACTGATTTAAATGCCTTAAAGCAATTCAATTCTCTTTAAATTCACTTCGACAGCCTTCAACAATGTGGGAGCCAAAAATAATTTAATGCAGCTCAATAGCTGAGATCTGCAACGGCCTACACAAAACATACATCAAGAGAGAAATAGACAAATGAAATTATCATATGTATATACTCTGCTGTTCAAACGTTTTGGATTAATTTTTGCCTTTCTTTCTTTGAAAGAAATGAACACTTATTCAGATAGAATGTGTTAAATAGCAAAGGCTTTTACTGTTAGAAAAGATTTCTACTTTTAATAAATGCTGTTCTTTTTAACTTTTTATTCATCAAAAAAATCCTGAAAAAGTATCAGCACAGCTGTTCCCAACATTGATAATAAATCAGCATATTAGAATGATTTCTGAAGGATCATCATGTGACACTAAAGACTGGAGCAACGGCTGATGAAAACTCAGCTTTGCATCAAAGAAATAAAATCGATTTTAAAGTATATTAAAACAGAAATCTGTTATTTTAAATTGCAATAATATATATGACTTTCAGGTCACATTATTAATTTGAAATCATGTTAAAAGCTCATGTCTTGCCTTTTAAAATCACAGAGCAAAAAAAAAATCTGAGCTCTGATTTCCAAATGACTGCACCGTCTTGCAAAAAAAATTAAGGCACTTAGTCAATGGTATTGATGTGTTATGTAACAGCTCTTCCTGTGAGGAGGGGATGTAGGACAATGATAAATCTGGATGGAACGAAAAGAAAGTACACAACAGCTCATAATCATATCCCGACCTCTAGAGACTCTGAAAATATCCCACAGACAGACTTTAACAATTCAATACATGTGCTGTGTACGAGAAAGCCAGTTTAATACGAAGAAAAACATCTGAAACAGACTGATGTTCTAGTACAAAACACAAAAGACCTCAAAACCAGGAAATAAGAGAGCAAATGGAAAAACAAACAGCATGAGACAGCGACATGGCATTTCACATTAGAGATCAATACAGTATCTATCTATCAGGAGGAGGGGGAGGTTTAGGTCTAGCAAGTCTTTGTTTCAACCATGTTTTAACCCCATGTGGGTAATAGGCCTCCTTTAATAAATTAGTCAACGTCTTGTGGGACAGACAATATGTAACGTCCTATAAAGAGCTAAACAGATCAAGGTACAAAAGTCAAATTTCCCTTTAAAGGCCTACAGCGATAAATTCGCGTCACTAATTAGGAGCAAAACATCACGGATGTCTCTTTAAACCATAAACAGCACGTACACATGCGGAACCTGTTATATTTGAGACCTGAGATGAAGTGAGTGCTGCGAAAAATATGCAACGTAACACATTATATAATGGAAAAGTACAGCGCGTTACACTAACCACAGGTTGAGCAGGTTAATGTTCGATTACACATAAAGCCCTCTGCCGTCCACAACCAGGCAAAATACTGCGCTAAATATAAATAAACCCCCAGATTATACGGAAAATAGGGGTTAGGACGAGCTTAAGGCTAGAGAGAATGGCTGGCTGCGTTTCAAAAAGCTGGCGCGTTGCCTGCTAAAACAGAATTTTAGAACGTTATTCCATAGGAACGTTTCGAGACGCGAGGACGTTCTAATAAAAATTCTCTTGCGACGTCAGTACGGCTCGGCGGGGCGAGGACAAAACTAGGGGGAAAACAACCAAATATTATGTAATGCAGCTAGTTATGGAAAACTCGCCGTGTCCGGGCTTAATGCAAAAGTTGTAACTGTTTACCACCCGATTGCATCATTTTTTAACACATACATGCGTATATTCACTACTTAACACATACCGGAAATCAATTTTGTGACTCGCTTTCTTTAAAAGATATTAGAATAACACGTTTTTTTTGCCCCAGCGTTGAGTCTTAAAGGGCCAGCTCGCGCTGGCTGTATTATAATTAATCTGTATTACTGGAAATCCATGTGATGCATAGGCCTGGGACAACATCCAATAAGTGAGACAGTAATGCATAGGATTCGCAGCAGCACAAACGAAACCCTACTGATCTAGATGCAGCAGACATGTACTGCGCACCCACCCCATGCTCTCACACACATGCGTTTAACCTACTCAACGTAAAGCTTGACTCGCCTCACGCCTGATTAGCAACTGCGTGCTTTCGCAAAGTTGACACGTATAATTATGTCGGGGTTGATTTTGCAACCTTGATGGTCTGACTTTGAACGCCGCCTACTTGACGGGTTTAACCAGAACAAACCGTGGAAAATAACTACGGAGAGCGAAAAGCGTCTGAACGGAGTCGCATTTGTAGAGTTAACGTGGCCAGTTTCACCGCGCGTCGATTTAAGTGCATAAACGCCTTAAAAATGTGTGGAGTTTCCTCACGCTACCGAGTTTTAAACTAACAAAGAGAAAAGGAGGAACCTACCACGTGATGAGGAGCCGATTCCGGGGGTAATTTATGTAATAAATCCCCACGCTTAAGAAATTTCGTAGTAATAACTGACAGGCAGAAGCAATTATCCAGATGCAGATTCCGCTGTTGCACGTTCAGGTGGAAAAATCCCCGGCCTCTTGCGCGCTCCGGTGTTCGGTAACCCCCTCCTTTTCCTCCTCCCACTCCTTCGGGCTGCGTTTAGGAATCACGAAATGGGCGAAAGAAACGGGGGCAGTCGAGCTATAGGAGTCCAGTCGGCTGTTTTTCAATCGCCCCCGACAAAAGCCGCGAAAAAGCTGTGAAACGTATCCCTTTCCTGGTCGTTCTCTGAGCGCAATCCCTTCTCTCCGTCTCCCAAAGGTCTTCGTGATCGATTTCGGCTGAGAAAGCCCCGCTTTTGTCCGTTTTTTATTGTTGTCGTTCGAGGGGGAAGCGACGAGCTCGGAAAATGGCGGCTCGCTCCTCTCCCTCGGATTGCGAGTCTGACAAACAGAAAGAAGCGGAGCGGCGCAGTGGCGGGAGAGAGACGCGCTGCTCGGACTGGCCGCTAGAGGCGCCACGCTTCCTGTCATAATGCGTCATGACCATAGGGGGCACCACAGTTCGACGTATGTTTACTGTACCATCAAAAGCCTATAATGTTTTTTTTTTTTTTTTTTTTAAGTCTCTTCTGCTCACCAAGCCTGCATTTATTTGATCCAAAGTACAGCAAAAACAGTACAATTTTTAAATATTTTTTACTATTTAAAATGTCTGATTACTATTTGAATATATTTTAAAATGTAATTTATTTCAGTTATGTCAAAGCTGATTTTTTTAGCATAATTTC
This sequence comes from Labeo rohita, assembly GCF_022985175.1. Lineage (NCBI taxonomy): Eukaryota > Metazoa > Chordata > Actinopteri > Cypriniformes > Cyprinidae > Labeo > Labeo rohita. The sequence continues at coordinate 27,466,557 of NC_066871.1, read as the reverse complement.
TTCAGTCACATGATTCTTCAGAAATCATTCTAATATTCTGATTTGCTGCTCAAAAACATTTATTATTATTATTATTATTATTATTATTATTATTATTATTATGTTGAAAACAGCAGAGTAGAATTTTTTTCAGGTTTCTTTGATGAATAGAAAGTTCAGAAGAACAGCATTTATCTGAAATACAAATCTTTTGTAACATTAGAAATGCCTTTATCATTACTTTTGATCAATTTAAAGCATCCCTGCTAAATAAAAGTAGTAATTTCTATAATTTCTCAACCTAAAAAAAATACTGACTCCAAATACTGAATAGTATAGTGTATAATGTTACAAAGCATATAAATGCTGATCTTTTGATTTTTCTTTTCATCAAAGAATCCTGAAAAAAAAAAAAAAAAAAAAAAAGTACTCAACTCTTTTGAAATGTTGATAACAACAACAGGAAATCAGCATATTGGAATGATTTCTGAAGGATCATGTGAAACTGAAGACTGGAGTAATGATGCTGAAAATTTAGTTTTGATCACAGGAATAAATTACATTTTAAAATATATTCAAATAGAAGGCAGTTATTTTAAATAGTAAAAATATTTTAAATTTTTTTTTACTGTTTTTGTTGTACTTTGGATCAAATAAATGCAGACTTGTGAGCAGATGTGATTCTTTAAAAACCCACAAACAAACAAACAAACAAAAAAAACATTAAAAATCTTACTGTTTAAAAACTTTGACCATAACATGACCATAATTAAAATGTTCAGGCCTTGACAAAATAATATAGCATAACACGTGGATGAAATTAATGCAATCAATAGTACCTAGAGCCCTTTCCCAGTAGTGCATGTTTCTAGAATGAAACTCTAAAATAAATGATATGCCAGTAGAGGGACCTCAAGGGTCTTTAAAATGATCAAGAAACAGGAAGTGCTTAAATGAAGTGGAATATGATCGAAAAACCACTAAAGATATCAAATAGCACTGAACTGAATTGCTATGCATTAAAATAAAATTATCAATGATCCCTGCAAACTGAACGTCTACTTTTAGTAATTTTAAGCAGACAGAAAGACAAAAAAAGACAAAAGGTTAATTAAAATTAGAATTAAACTAACAATATATTTCTAGCTTACAACTCTGTGGCAAAAGCAGCTTTTATCGCAATAGGTTAGAAATTATGAAACCTGGTTAAGCTTCCTGTTTCTAGAAGCCCTCATAAACAAAAAGACAGCGCCATCTACTGTTTAAAAGGGGGAGAGTCTTTTAAACTCCTTTTCTGTGGCACTTATTTAGCTGAACCTTTTTCCTGCTTATTCTTTTAATTTGAAGTACACATACTAGAAGTACAGTCCCTTAAAATATTACATATGAATGTATTAAAACAGATGGAAATACATATATGACTTCAAAGAGTGTCAGACCTTAGAGATGACTGGTTTCAGTCTAATCTGATGGTTTACTGGAACCTCCATTATTAATCCAAATGTAACTGGCAAACTCCAAAATGAACAAGACAGTGGTTCAACCTGCACTCTGTAAAACAAACAAAAACACGGTTAGCATTTACATTTATACATACATTCTTATATACACGTTTTTAAAATATGAAGTCTAAATTACACAAAACAACTCTGGCCAAGAGTTTTACACTTTAATCTTTTAAAAATAAACTCAGACTTTTTATTTTAAAGTTTAAATATCAAACCTAAATATTCGTTACATAAAATAAAGCTACTGTCAATGTATCATGTCTTTATCATGTCTATCCGATCTTGGAAAAACAATAACAAGAGATATTAAACGAAATTAAGTTACTTAAGCTTAATAAAGGAATTAAATTGAAACAAATTAAGGTAAAAAGAAGAGTAACAAAAAGTCAAATCCAAAACAAACTGAGCTTCCGAAAGCTGATGATGGAGTTACGGGCTGTGTTTTAATAGCACGCAAGCTGCCTATCTAGACAGCATTTCTGACGCGTTCTGGCGCGTTCCAGGTGCTGTCTAAATAGGCAGCGTACTAGGTTTTTAAACACAGCCACATACAATCAATTCCAATGTATTAAAAAACTTGTATAGAAAACAAATAATAGATATTGTTGTTAAGAATATTACACTTGCTATTAATTAGATAAGTTCTTTAAATGCAGCCCAATACTAATTTCATGTACTCATAGGCCCGTTGACTGTAGGTTTAGCATGCTAACATCATCAGCTGATAGTCTCTGCTGTATTACAGCCTTTCTTTCATCCCCACTCACATCTTGAAGACGAATTCAAACTATACATTTTTAGCGGACATTCTCACTTGTAACTACAGGCAAAATGTCAATTTTATAGTTGTTTTAATTTTATCTGAAGGTTAATTCTGACACACTGAGAGATTTTTTTGTACCCAAACAATTTTTGGCCTGTTGACTGCAATCTCCGGGATGAAATTACTTTGTCATAATGTCTACCGCTCACCGAATGAGAGGAAAAATGAAACATTGTTTTCCTCTAGATCTTATTCAACATTCTACGTTGAAAACGGTATTTTGCCCATACGAAAATAGCTAAAATAAGTATATTTTATATGACAGAGTACAGAATTCACGTTCACTTACCTGCACAGATCAACCAGACTTGAGCCGGAAGTACCGCCTCATTTCAACCTGTGATTGGTCAGTGGGCGGAAAGGCGGCCGCTGATTGGCTGGTTTATATGTTTTTAGCAAGAGATGGGCTTACGAGTGAAAGTAAAAAAACTGTAACTTTGCTCAAGAGTTGAATTTTGTTTACTTGTTTGGTGGTATTGTCTGTTAAATACACATGTAGCAAACACACTCTCGCGTTTAAACTTAAAACAGGCCTACTATAAAGCTTAATATCACAGTATCTTTGTTAGCTGTTGTCATTCTCGCAAACGATTTTATTAATGTCAACGCTTATCTATGGAGATAAATGAATGTAATTAAACATTCATAATCACGTTAACGTTGCTGAATCCTTTTATAACCGTCAACTTAAGCGAGATCATATTTTCATTTGATGCGATTCACATTAGGATCAATAATTGCAGCAATCGTGGCATTTTCATGTAAACAATGGTAATTTGATGAACTTTTTAACTTTAAAAGATAGTGTTGAAGGAAAAAGATCAAGTGTGGATCAGTGTATTGGGATTCGTGTATTCCTACAATGACCACATCAGGACTTTCAGTCAAAGTTGTTTATTCTATTACCTTTTAATTCCTTAAAATGTACAATAAGAAGCATTTAGCAGAGATCAAAAACATTTTATAATAATAAACATGTTCTGGTAAAATAAAATCCATGAAAGATACTTTGTGCACATTTTCTATGTTCATCAGTATTGTCCTCAACAGCACCAACATTTCAGAAAATTGTCTCAAGAAGTCTGACCACTGGTCACTGTGCAATATAATAGTGTTGGTAATTTGGACACTGGTGTGGTTTCCTAAACACAGACTCAAGTGTGTCAAGGAAACCGCCCCACCCGTACATTTATCGTTTTATCAACAATTCTCTAATCAATGTCTTGCAGCTGGGGAAAAAACATGGATTCAGATGTTCTGAAGGTAGATAAGAGTGAAACAGATGTGAAACAGTGTGAGAGTGGCAACTTGTTCTGATTAAGTCAACATAAGTGCTTCTTGAACATCACTCACAAAACAAGTTTTAAAATCTGGTGAAAGAAAGAAAAATCTGCAGCATCCAGAACTGGTACTTTCTAGTTAGCTTTCAGAAACATTGCCCTTCTAAACAGATGGTAATCTGATAGAAGATATGCAGTTTACATTGAATCCCTTATGTCGTATGCTCTTTTTTTTTTTGATGTGGGTAGAAAGTGCTTTTTTTCTCCCAGCATTTACGTTCCATGATCAAAAAAGGGAGGGGAGAGGAATCAAAGGACTACCAACTCTTACACAGGTCTTTATTCAGAGTAAATGCTGATAAAATAACATAAAAGGCCTAAGCATTAAGACAGGAACATCCATGAATGTCTGTGGCTCTTTTTTGAGTTTTAAACTGACAATTAAATTGTTGAGAAGACAGTGGAGTCACTGGCAAATCGGGGCAATTTGAGCTCGGACAGAACTTGAATTCTGTCTGCGATAAAGGACGCCTGCCAGTGACGATGAGGGATGAGACAGGACCAGAAGATCAGACCGATGAGAAACCTCTAAGGCATGATGACGAGGGGGTGGAAAAAGGCAAGAACGAATGATAAAAATAAAAACGACAGAAATGAGGAGGTACTGTTATTAGCAGCAGTTTGTTTTCCTTTTTTTCTTCTTCCTCCTTTTTCAGAGCTGGAGTCTTCAAGTAGCCCCCAAATTGGCATTATTTCAAAGTCCAGAGTGGTGTCGGGGGCTACAGAACCTCGTCGCTCTCCGTGGTGTGGAGCTGCGTGTCATCAGCGTCCGTCATACTGCTCTCCTGTGACTCCTCCACCTCTGCTGCTGAGAGCAACGAACAACATTACATAGTGCACAAAGCGCTACTTAAATGGCTCACTGGGTAGTAGACTTACTTGAGTAGTAGGGATAATCATCAGGAGTGACAGGTTCGTCATCATCTGGGAGGTATCGCTTATCTATGGCCTCTTTGATCTGATTATTGGCCCCTTTAGGGTCCAAGTCCATGGCCCAAGAGAAGTTCATTAGCGCCAGATGAGTCTGGCCAAGCTTCTTATAGACCTATAAAGATGACAAATTTTTCTTTAGTGAAAAATACACTTGATAAAAAAATAAAAACTGTGCAAGTAAAAAACTAAGTTGTAGGAGTACCTTTCCTATTAAGAAGTAAACAAGGGACTCTTTGGGCACAATTTGTTTCAGCTCTTCAAGCTCCTGCAGAGCCGCCTGTAAAAAATAGATTAGTTATTTAACTTCCCAAAACAACAACAACAACAACAACAACAACAAGGGTTTCTGCAGTTTTTATGAAAGAAGTCGTCCACTTCCAGAACAAAAATTTACAAATAATGTACTCACCCCTTTGTCATCCAAGATGTTCATGTCTTTCTTTCTTTAGCCGTAAAGAAATCATGTTTTTTGAGGTAAATATTTCAAGATTTTTCTCCGTATAATGGACTGATATGGTGCCCCAATTTTGAACTTCCAAAATGCAGTTTAAATGCTACTTTAAACGATCCCAAATGCTGAGAAAGAAGGGTCTTATCAAGCAAAATGATCGGTTATTATCATTTGAAAAAAATACAATTTTAATCTCAAACGCTCGTCTTGTTTTACTCTCGCTGAGCTCTGTGTATTGGTTCAAGACAGTTAGGGTATGTCGAAAAACTCCAATCGTATTTTCTCCCTCAACTTCAAAATTCATTTCAAAATCATCCTACATCGCTGCAGAAGTACCGACACAGTCTTTGCAAAGTGAACATGCAAAGAAGATCAAACCTCCCTAATAAAAAAGGTAAAACAGCGATTTAAGATGATTAAAGTTGAGGTACAACATGAGATGGGAGTTTTTCGACATACCCTAACTGTCATGAACCGGAACAAAAACTCTTCAGGCAGCGTGAGACAAGATGACATTAAAAAGTATATAAATTGTATTATTTTAATAAAAATAATTAATCATTTCGCTAGATAAGACCCTTCTTCCTCGGCTTGGATCGTTTACAACCGCATTTGGGATCGTTTGAAGCCGAATTTAAACTGCTGCATTAAACTTAAAATGTTTCCCCTAAAAAGCATAACTTCTTTATGGCTGAAGAAAGAAAGACATGAACATTTTGGATGACAAGGGGGTGAGTACATTATCTGTAAATTTTTGTTCTGGAAGTGGACTTCTCATTGAAGATAAATTTAAGACTTGAGACTGGTAAAGAAAATTCAAGGAATAAATTTAATGGAATACATCAATATGGTGTCTAAATGTAAATGTTTTGTATTAGCAATGCTTCGAAGTTTGAAAAAGCTCATGGCTTCAAACCACTAGAATGTGAAAATATCTTTACCTTTACCTTCGGATTATACTGCAAAAAAAACTGCTCTTCCTCCGTATTTTAACAAATGTCTAAATATTCTTAAATCAAGATATTTGTTCTTGTTTTAAGCATAAACATTTCATTTTGTTGTTGTTTTTTTAAACAAGACTTCATATATTTAATTTGTATCTAAATGTATTTAGATATTTATATTTGAAAACGAAAAAATACTGAGTAAGATGCAAGCATGACTTTAAGACCTTCTGCTGCAAATTAAGACCTTTTGAGGTCTTAAATTGCAAAAGTCCCAATGAGATCCAAATTGACGTCTTATGGCTTTTAGTATGAATATATTAGCCTTAATGTTATCTAAAAGCTAGTGTGCTCCAAAACAATTACACAATTTACATTTACAAGATAAACATTCAAAACTTAGAGTCTAGGGCTGGGCGATACGACGATATTATCGTATATTGACGATGTCTCCTAAGAATCACGATGTCGATCTCTGTAGTCAGTACCATACGATAATCGACAATATCGGAAAATGACAAATTATAGGCTAAAACGGTGACAATGACAGCCGCGCCACCGCGTCACACAATCTATAACAAGCATAAAATACAGTGTTTCTGCAACAATTTTCTGGCGTGGCCATGTTTAGTGTCCCCGCCGGCAGCAGCAGCGAGCGCAAGTGCCTTCGCCGCTGCTGGAAGAGATCCACGTTCATACCACTAATCTATATATAATATTCTCTATTATAGATCAGTGGTTCATACGCACACAATAGGCTAAAGCTTGCAAAGTTCCGGGGTAATTACTATGAATGTGTCGGAGGGAAATAAGGACATACTTGAATGAATTATTAATAAACTAGTGTTTTCTGAGCCAGTATCGCAAAGATGACGATCCTGACTCGTCATCTGCTAATTGGACGCGCCTTTAGAGAGAAACGCATCTCTATGGATTTTATAATGAAAGAGTTTTTGTTGTCAATTTGATTTTTTTTAAAGTTTTAAAGTAGTAAAGTAATAATTTAAAGCTTTCTATAGATATATCTATCTGTAAGGCAAGTATTCGTTAAGTTTCGTTTCATTTTTGTGCAGCACTCCTGTTCAACACCGAGACATCAGAAAGCGCATCTTGTTTTTTTTCTTTATTTTTTACAAAAGCACAACATTCTGTTAATACTGTGAGTGGACGCAAATAAAATTGCACTCTTTACAGTTCCGGATGATATATTAGACTTACCTTTATGAGCAAAGATTACAGCGTAATTAATTTTTTTTTTGAAAGTGATTGCGCTGGCGCCTCCATGTCCTGCAAAGCGCATTTAGCTTCCCCTCTCCAACAAACGATTGTATGCGCATAAAATAACATGTGAGATGCTTGAAGATTTTATTTTAGGCAAGTCGTGATGATTTGAGAAGGCAAAATCGATCAACATAGGCTGTGGTCAACTCACTGCCTGCCTGGCCGCTTGGTCGTTATACGCTAATTTCGTTAATTTAACAAACAAAAATGTTCCAATCATATTTCTAAATTAACTTCACAAAGAAACGAAAAGAAATATAACCACGTTCCTATTAAAAAAAACAAAACTGAGCTTATCTTAATGGATGCAACAGTGTAATGCAAGAGAGAGAAAAGACTCGGGCTCCAGTCGGACTCGGGACGGTAATTTTAATGAACCGTCGGACAAGGGTTGGGCGAGGTTGTTACGAATTTATGCAACAAATGTTTGTTTAATATTTACCGTTCTTATTTTGGCTACTTTCTTATTTAACTGTATAATTTCTTTGATCTTTACTTCAGTGTTATGTAGACTGAAATAAACCGCACGTTTGTTATGTTTCAAAATTATATATCAACACTGCGCCACCGACGGTAGTTGGTCCATTACCACAGCGGTGGAAAAAAAACTGCCACTGTCACAGCCCTAGACTTGCGTGTTTTTTTCTTTCGAAGGCAGTCATTAATGGCATCAGGCAGTTCATTCTTAGTTTGCTCCTATTCGTTCAAATTAAAGCCACCTCTGTAGCGGGAATCAAGCATAGTGCTGAATTGGAGTAGGCGGGATAGGGGGGGGTAGACGATATTATCGAATATCACGATATTTTTTAAGGCGATAAACCAAAGCGTCTTGCCCCCTACACTATAAATAGATGTTGAAGCTGTGGCGGCAATCAGTTTCTTGTTGACAGAGTTAGTATTTTCTAGGGCTGCCCTTGCCTAAAGATTGTTCTGGTCAACTAGTAGTCAATCATGTTAAGCATTAGTTGACTATTGGTTGCACGTTTATTAATAAACCATATAAACATCATAATAATGAACCTGATATGTCCCACCCTGTCTTCCGGTTTCAGTTGAAATTATCTCAACACATAATGTTTCAAAGCACTTCAGTGGACCTTTACGATTTTTTGCAGAAACCCTGAAAAAATATAAAATCTTGACAATGTTGTTAATATCATGGTACAAGTTGAGGGGTACCTTGTACTTTTCATTGGCAAAGAGAATAGAGGCCCTATGGAATTTGCATAGCGGATTCTTGGGGTCGATGCTAATGGCTCTGTTGAGGGTCTCCAGTGCATGGTCTGATTTCTTCAAAGCATGTTGAACCTGATATGGAGCATATGAAAAAGGATATGAAGATGTAGCAATGCAACAGTTCAAGCATTTCCTATTTATATATAAAAACAAGGACATGTGCTAGTCAGGCATTACCAAACTCAAAATAGATATTTTAATAAAATAAAAATTCAAGTAACAATCTCGCACTGTTGTTTATCTAAGAAATGAGAGTGTGTGGGCTGCTTTACTTTAGATTAACATTATTTATTCTGCATTAGATTTACTCACCACTCCAATATGACAAAGCAGCACAGAGCTCTGAGGATTGATGCTCAGAGCCTTCTTGAAATGAATCTCGGCTAGGTTAAATTTCTCCTGCTTGTAGTAAATCATTCCCAAGCCGTACCTAGAGAAACAGATGGAAACACTGAGCCTTTTTCCTGTTAAAATGGCAGATGGTTTTTGTCATTTAAACTAACGCCGACAATATAAAATGAACAGTTTAATTTTACAGTTTTCTCATTTTGTTTCCAAAGGCAAAGAGTAGAGTCTGAACCATACCAGGCATTGTAGTGACGTTTATTGAGGCGTATAGCATTGCGGAAGCAGCCCAGGGCTTTCTCCAGCTCCTCTGTGAGAACTAGTTCATGTCCTAATAGTGTGTATGCGTATGCAAAGCTGGGGTCCACCTGGATGGCTCGTGTGAAGAACTTAATGGCTATGTCATGTTCCCGCTGTAAGCTGAAACAGTTACCAGCTACACACCAGGGCTGTACACAGAAAGAGGAAGAAATAAACCATGAGACAAAGCATTCAATATCTGCAAACCCTAGTCATTTGCTATATTACTCTGAGAGACTTACCTCTGGTGAGTTTTTGTCCATGTCAGTGAGGTCTTTAGATAATGCGGAAAGCGCCACATCCTTCTGTAAATGCCAGAGTGTTGTGGAATAGATCTCCATACCTTCCACTCGAAAGCTCTCAATACGCCGGACTTCTGAGAAAATTCTCTCCGCCTGGTTAAACAGACATAAAAAAATTCAGTCTTGATGATCTTTTCCATAATTCACTGTTTGAGTTTTGTGAGTGGGTTTAGCAGCCCTGACCCACCTGCATGTATTCAGCCAATTCAAAGTGCGCTCGTCCGATCTGACCCAGCACCCAGCCCGTGTTGTAGTGGTGCGAAGGCAGCTGACTCAAGATGTTAATGGCCTCTCTGCAGTTATAAGAGCAGAGAGCAAGATAGCCTCTCCCAATGTCCCGCATCAACGTCATCAGCCCATCTGAATAACACAGAGGAAACAAATTCAAGAATGTGCTTCACAGTTTGGCTGGAAAGAAGATAAAAATAATGATTTTATTTAACAATTTCTTCTCTTGTGAGTTTGCAAGCATAAATATGACTTAAGAATTCGACAGAGGAGAGGACTTGCAATTTTTTCCCCAGCATTATTTGTTTGAAACAGAATATACAGATGATAAACTAAGAGAGATGGATGTTCTACATCAGAACAGCAGCACCACAAGCATATGTTGTGATACTCTTGTGAACGTGCATTAAAGACATAGAAGAGAAGAAATTGTTGAATAAAGTTGTTATTTTTCTTTTCTTTGGAGACAAAAAGTAATCTTGTAACTTCAGAAAGTTATAGCTGAACTGATGTCACATGGACTATTTTACAGGTGTTCTTACTACCTTTCTGGGCCTTGAACGTGGTAGCTGCGTTAATGTCTATGCAGGGTCAGAAAGCTCTTGGATTTCATCAAAAATATTTTACTTTGTGTTATGAAGATGAACAAAGGTTTTACGAGTTTGGAACGACAAGTGGGTGAGTAAATTATGACAATTTTCTTTTTTTGGGTGAACCATTTCTTAAATACATCTTAAAAAGACATCAAATCTCAAATACCTGCAGCAGCCTTTTGTAGATTAAAAGCCTGGAACTGTGGTGAGCTGATGTTGCCTTTTCCCTCCGATATGGAAGAATCAAGCTTGAGAATCTCGATGCTCTCATTTAGGTTAGATGGGGTGATACCTCCCTTACCCGTTTTCGTTTTGGTTTTTCGGTTAGGAATCTTGGTGGGGAACTTCATTTTCAGCTTCTTACTGTTTTCCTGTTCAAGTTCAACATAAAGGGTGTTGAAAATATTTTCTTTAAAGAGTGGTTAAAGATTTTTTTTTTAGCAAACTGTAAGGACTGTATGCATAAACTTGTATTTGTCAAAGACAGTACCTTGGCAGTGGAGCTGGCACTGGTGAAGAGTCTTGAGCTCCGCCGTGGCTGCACATTTGGAGGAGCAGCAATGGTTGGGCTCAGCACTTGCGGTGTAGTACTACAAACCAGAAAGAGATGTCATCACAAGCCATCATTATAGCCATGAGTTGCCTGTATAAATGTGTGGTGACACGTACCTAGTCTGTGGGGCAGTGGTCTGAGTTTGGTTGAAAGGGTTTGGAATGACCTCTCTGCTGTTGCCACTCTGTGCAAACACTGACTTCGTGCCCACTTGGCTAATTCTACTGACAGCCTGAAATAGGAAAAACAGAAAAGAAAGTCTGAGAATTCTTGTTCTAAAAGACACTATTCATAGACATAGATTTTTGTATTAGAAATGGGACACAGAAAGGATTTTTACACTCATTGAGTAAGATTAATGGAGAAGTCCACTTCCAGAACATAAATTTACATATAATGTACTCACCCCCTTGTCATCAAAGATATTCATGTCTTTCTTTCTTCAGTCGTAAAGAAATTGTTTTTTTGAGGAAAACATTTCAGCATTTTTCTTCATATAATAGACTTCTATGGCGCCCCAAGTTTGAACTTCCAAAATGCAGTTTAAATGCAGCTTCAAACGATCCCAAATGCAGTTGTAAACGATCCAACTTGAGGAAGAAGGGTCTTATCTAGCAAAACGATTGGTTATTTTAATAAAAATAATACAATTTATATGCTTTTTAATGTCAAATGCTCGTCTTGTCTTACTCTGCTGAACTCTGTTTTTTCTGGTTCATGACATTAAGGGTATGTCGATAAACTCCCATTTTATGTTCTCCCTCAACTTCAAAATCACCCTATATCGCTGTTTTACCTTTTTTGTTAAGGGTGTTTGATCATCTTTGCATGTTCACTTTGCAAAGACTGGGTCGGTAGTTCTGTAGCGATGTAGGATGATTTTGAAATGATTTTAAGTTGAAAGTACGACTGGAGTTCAACTGTCTTGAACCAGAATATACAGAGTTCACACAGAGCAAAACAAGACGAGCGTTTGAGATTAAAAAGTATTTAAATTCTATTTTTTAATGAAAATAACCCATTGTTTCACTAGATAAGACCCTTCTTCCTCAGCTGGGATTGTTTCCAACCGCATTTGGGATCGTTTGAAGCCGCATTTAAACTGCATTTTGGAAGTCCAAACTCGGGGCACCATAGCAGTCTATTATATGGAAAAAAAACCCTGAAATGTTTTCCTCAAAAAACAATTTCTTTATGACTGACGAAAGAAAGACATGAACATCTTGGATGACATGGGGGTGAGTACGTTATCTGTAAATTTGTGTTCTGGAAGTGTGAAGACTAACAGAGACAATTTGAAGACAAAAAAAAAAAAAGTGCAAAAAATCATATTTACATCCAAAATACACATCAATACCTTTTATGTAACAAAAACCTGTCCCAAGGCTTTTTCACATACAAAGACTTAACCCTTTCACACGTGAATTTAAAATATTCTAGCTGAGCCCCCAGGGTGAGTTTTTTTAGGCGACCATTATTTTAGAATGTATCGCCTTATTGTTTCCATGGCGACGCGTCGTGTTTGTCACGTGACACAACGCGGCCACAATAGCACTGTATGACACATGTATCACTTTTATATTGTTTTTCCTTTTTTATTATTCATATTCACAAACATGCTCACTGTATTATGAAATATCTTATATTCCGATTTTGAAATATGTGCAAGTAAATGTATTTGGAGTTTTAAACACATCTTTATAATGGCCACGTTAGTTGATCTATACCGGGTGATGGGTGCCGCCATGTTAGTTCACGCTGAATCCGAGCTGTGGAATTTACAAGACGCAAATTCATCGTCTCCTCCCGAAAAACATTAAAGTAAGTCTCTGGTGAGCTGGGAGAAGAGCAGAGTAAACTTTATAGTTAACTACACAATGTGTATGTGATATCAATAAAACATGTTGTCAGATAACATTTGTAAGGATCATTATTGCCGTTTCCATAGACATCGGCGTGTATTTTACAAACTATAAATGCATCGTTTTACTAGGACTTATGTGTATTTAAATGTCTGGAACCTAAAATAAGCATTATATGGTTGAAAACACTGAATAGCTGCAATAATATGACAAGCGCTCAGCACGTCTGATCTGGTTTAGCGCCAACCAAAGCAGATTTGAATTCAGCAGTTGATCACGTGATGCGCTGAACGTTCGAATCACATTGGTATGATCCCATGCTTCAGGGACCAGCCAAGAATGATCACACCGGTGTGATCGTACATGTGAAAGGGTTAATGTTACAGTAATAAAAACAGGTGCACAAAAAGGGTGTAAAAATGAAACTACACTACCCTTTTTTGTGGTGAAATACACCTTGGCTAATGTTACAAGATTTTAAAGAGGAAACACAACTACACAAAAGCATAGAGACCCTCAAAAATGCTCAAAAAAGTCTCTTGATAGTTTATAATAGCAAGCAGTTAGAAAAAAAAGAAGCCTTACCTTCTTCGGAGGGCCAGGCGGAGGAGGTGGCTCCATCCCACTTCCACTGTGACTGTAATTTTGCAGGTACGTTGGGTCTCCTGGGCTTGGCTCCAGAGGCAAAATTCCAAAACTACACAATTTTATAGAAAGATTACTAGAATGAAATTTTAAGAGCCAAATCATTACATCTATAATGGGATTCAATAAAAAAAATACTTGAAAGTACATTAAGAAAGTCTCATGCATGGTTAAAAGTGAGGTATGACAGCCTTAGGGATCGATGGTCATTACCTTGGTGTAAGGGGGCTGAGTGTGGCCGTGCCCCCCAGCAGACATCGCCCACTCTTGGGTTTGTTTTGCACCTGTTTGGATAATAGTGACCCACCGGTGCCCAGTGGCACGGAGTCTGGCGAAATGACGGAGGAGTCGATGTAGGACACAGAGGAGTCCGTATTCAGGGAGTACTTTGAGTTAGAAGATTCTAGATTGAGCCGGTTTAGCTCCTTCAGAGAGAGAGAGGACAGACAATGCCAAGATGTAGAATCAGTACCTCATATACTTCATGCACCAAACATGACATGTCTCCCTATCCCCCTCTTTCTTGCAGTAAGAGTGGACACAGCCATTTGTAAATTTTATGGGTGTGGCTTCCGGTCTCATCCGCCTCCAGCTCGTTTTGCTGCTTGATATTGCAAATTGGTGTGTCTAACCATATTATTTTAATGCATTATTGTAATTATAAACACTCTGGTTTGTAGAGCAAACAGTTTTACCATTTACTGCACGTTGTGATTCTTCCCGTTACTTTCTTACAGCAAATAATGAACCGGAAGTCTCACCCATAGGCTTACTTCCACGTTGAGAAAAAACGTGGAAAAAACAAAACAAAACAACAAAATGCATGACAAACCAAAGGAAGAACATACCAAAGTGTCCTGTGGGGTCTCCATTAAGACGGTGTCAACTTGTCGGTGTCCCATGTTGTTACTAGGTGTGTGTGCAGGGCTGATGGGAGGAGGTGGGACGCCCCCTCCGCTGCCTCCACTGAAATTCTGCAAGGAGGTCAATCTAAAGATCTGCTCTGGATCCGGTCGCTCCCCTGTAGCGCAGAGAGCACCGATTAAAATCACACTATCAGGCACGTTCTCCTCAGGGAGTCTTGTAACTGCGCAGCTCAGATGAGGTTCTTATGATGACCCTAATTAATAACAAGAAAGGAACTCACCAATTTGACATAGAGACTCAAATGGAGACCATAAGAAAGGGTTCTCGCTCATGCTTTTTTGGTAACATTCTGCTCCTTTTGCTATCCGATCTGTTTTGCTGCAAGGACAAAGAAAGGAGCATTAGTTTTGTGCATGATAATTAAAACTTTTGCCATTGAAAATGTTTCAAAAAATGTCTTTTTTGGTTCCTGGCAAAATATTAGACAAGGGAAATGTAAATGACAAATCATTGGCTGAAAATGTCAAAATGTCACATTTACAGCTGTCGAGAAACACAGCTTCTCCATGTTTTGTCATGAAGAAACCCAAACAAACAGTGAGTGCAACAGCACAACAAACTCATTGATGTCTATGGAGGTACAGACCAATTTGGTGTTTGCAAACAGCAATGGCGCTTTTTGTGGGCGGAACTTTTCTAGTGGCAGAAAAATTACAGTTTTCAAGTAGCAGTCTATGAAAGTCATGGAATAAAAGAATAAAAAAACCTAAATAAATAAAACTCTGACTTTATTCTTGTTGATAAGAAAAAAAAAATCTGATAAGAAAAATCTGAATTGACAAACTCGCTATTGTTGACTTTTGATTGAGTTATAGTCAGAACTAAGAGATTTAAACTTGTACTTATGAGGGGGGGGAAAAAAACAAAAAAACAAACAAAAAAAAAACAAAACAAAACAAAACAAAAAAAAAAGATTAAAAATAGGTAGAGATAACATAGGTAAACGTTTTGTAAAATGTTATAGGTTTAAACAGCATTTCATTCTGAAACAGCAGGGCTAATATAATGTCCCCTATGAACTGCATATGTGAATATTATGTAGACAAATTGTTTAATCAAATTTGTGCTTTAAAAGTAGAGTAAACATAGCAGGTTTCATCCATAGTCTGTCTGTTTAAACATCTGTGTTTAGCTTCAAATGGCGTTTTTGATGACAGTATGCTATAAATATCTGCATTCTGATTCTGACATTCAAAGGCACAACAATACATTTTTTCTCTTATTCCATGGATTTTACCCATTCCCCCCACTTGTTACCAGTGTTTTTCTGCCACCACAATGCATGTGCAGCTGCAGGTGATGTAACTGAGACGTCTACTTCAAATTGGTCTATACTAAATTACACATTTAGTCCTAGTTGTGCAGTAAAATCCAGATCTTCAAAATTGATTGTTCGCTTGGTTTAGCACATGAACAAAGAGTGCAAAGGCTGTGAGCCTTTTTTCTGCATACAGAAGAAGAATATCTCATGCGAGAAAACAGAAAAGCTTTTGTTACTTGCGACCTTACCTAAAGAAATTCAGAACTCTCAAAACAACCTCTTACAGTCACTGAGTGCTGCTTTACACAAGTGCAAAACAAAATACTCCAAACAGCCCTCTCTGCCTTTAAATCCATTACAGATAAAGAGATTTGGTAGCAGCCTGCTTTATCCAACAAATTAAACACTTTCACTAGTGGCTCTTTCCCAGGAACAAATGCAAATATTTCTGTATCTTTACTACATTTCATTGATTTTAGTAGGTGAAGGTAAGCAACCAAACAAGCTCAACATACCAGTAGATCTGCCCCAGCAGTGCCAGAGTGAAGCAGGCCGAGTCTCCAAACTCGGTAATGATGTCGTCTTGGCTCTTCTGTTTGTTCAGGACTCCTCCAGTCAAGATCTGCTCTCCCTCAGCCAACCTGATTGAGAAAAACACAAATAAATCAACACTGCAAGAAATGTGTAATGAAATTCATAAGATGACTCAGAGAATCACTGTCTCTAGACCAGATGCCAATCTTGAATAAAGGTGAAACTTCTGCTTGCCATAGCATTCACAGGTAATAAGATTCCATTCATTCTTATGACTAATATCCTCTTTTATTGTATTACATTACATCTCTCTCAGGTAGGGATGTCAAAAGTAACTCTACTTTAATACTAAAGCGAAGACACAGTCTACAGTATAGGTAGTACATAAAACTGCCTCACTCTCTCACTGACAGGTGGCCGCTTTTAAACGCCACATACATATTTCATAACAGCAAAATGCTTGTCTTGGAGAGGTAAACACAATTACAGTCACTCTTGTCTGTATAACTGCACCATGAGACCTTCTGCTGCCTGATATGTCATTAATATTAAATAACAAAATAAAAAAAATAGGAGAAAAACCTTAGGAAATACTTGATACTACAATTACCTATGATTGTGAGGTATTGAGTATCATGAAATTTCACTACTGATTATCAACTACTGAAATTTTAGTATAGTAACAACCCATACTGTACGCTTTTGGAAGAGATAAACATAGATATAGGCACTGGGATATGATGACAATGAGTCATGAGTTATGATTAGTTAGGGAATAATTAGTCACCC
The DNA here is from genome assembly GCF_022985175.1 of Labeo rohita. Taxonomy (NCBI): domain Eukaryota; kingdom Metazoa; phylum Chordata; class Actinopteri; order Cypriniformes; family Cyprinidae; genus Labeo; species Labeo rohita. The sequence continues at coordinate 27,449,723 of NC_066871.1, read as the reverse complement.
ATACTTGCTCAGTTCCACACAGCACTTGGCGAGGAGATATTTGCATTGTGGTGTGGTGCAGCTGTGTCCTTTCAGGAGGTGGTAAGCCTTATACGCTTTCCCTGAACGGTAGTAGCATGTAGCCAGCAAGAAGAGCGCCTCTTCTGAATGGACTGATAGGTGAAAAGAAAACAAAATTCAAAGGAACACGAATTATAAAATGGAACAGGGTTTGCTGTATATTATAACAGGATTAATGCATGTTACGAAGCTAAATTTAAGACTTTTAGACCAAGTAAAGAAAATGTAAGAAAAAAACTGAATTGAATGCAAATGATGCAATACGTCAATATGCTCTCTAAATGTAAATGTATTATCAATGCTTTATAGTTTGAAAAACAACTTACAATCTCAGAAAAAAAAAAAAAAAAACCTTACGGCTTGAATACCTCTGCTCCCAACCACCAGAATATGGAAATTACTTTTACTGTACCTTCTGACCACACATCAAAAAAGTGATGTCCTTCCTCTATATTTTTGTTTAGTTTTCCAGTGTAAATGTCTACAAATTCCTAAACCAAGATACATTTATATGAAATGGAAAATTACAGTATCGCTGGGCAACGATTAATCGCATCCAAAAAGTTTGTTTATATATGTGTGTGAACTATGTATATTAATTATGTATATACAAAAACACACACATACAATATATTTTGAAAATATTTACATGTATTTAGATCTTAACTTTTAAATTATGTATAAATATATTTAATATATAAACATAACATATTTTTCTTAACTACATACACATGCATGTGTATTTATATATATATAATTGATATACACAACACACACATATATATTATGTACACAAAAACTTATTTTGGATGCGATTATTCGTTGTCCAACACTAAAAATAAGTTTGTTTTATGAGAAATTGGTCAAAACAAAATTGACATTAAACAAGAACAAACATCTACCAATAGGCTCTGAAAAATCTACTTAATTTAAGGGAAAACAAGTTTTCATACCCCAACGAACAAACTCACTTGATTTTTTTTTTTTTTTTAAAGAAGACTTCCTATGTTCAGTTTGCATCTCAAGAAAATGTATCTTGATTTAGAGATGTTCAGATATTTCTATTGGAAAACTAAATAAAAATACTGAGGAAAAGTGCATGCAACATTTAATGCCATGACCTTATGAATTTAAGAATTTCTTCTCCGATCTTTTGCAGGCCTTAATTTATGGAGCGGTGAATGAATTTGCGTGAATGGTGACTTTTTAAGACCTGCAGAAACCCTGTATAAAATCTAATTCAGTTAAAAAAAAAACAATGCATGGAGTGTAAGCTACTTTAAACAGTTTATCTTGATGGGTGAAATCAATAAAATGTCAGCTTCCATTTTGAGTCACACAAACTTCTATTAACGCAATGCCTGAAATGCCAGCTCTGAAAGATGAGGGGAAATGGAGGATGTTGTCTGCTTTTATGGAGGACGATTTGTGCAATTACCCTCAGCGTAGAGTCTCTCTGCCAGGAATACTGCATCTCGGTAGGCGTAGTGGTTCAGAGCATGCCAGACAGCAGCCTATGGACCGAAACAGAGCTGCTGTTACCTTCATCCCTTATACAGCTGACAAAAAGGATTATGCGTCATAACAATAATAAACCATAGCACTTGGTGAATTATGTTTAATTATTTACCACTTGACAGCAAGTATACACCTCTGATAATCAAAATTACACATGAAACAGGCTAACATATAAACAACGATACTGACTGCTGATTTCAACATATGTAATGTATATGAAAAGATCTGCTGTCATTAAGTCAAGTCTTGATCACAGTTTCAGGAAATGGTAAACGATTTTAGTATATACAAAGGCTGAGGATAAGGAGGGAAACCAGCTGACTGACAGAAGAGATGCATATAGGCGCGCTTGGGCGCCCCAAAATATTGTCTAGCTAGGCAGCTCGTTCTTGCTTTAAGACACAGCCAATGTGTATACACTGTATGAACTGATGTTTGACGTTTTTGACTGACAGATACACAGGTTTAACAGCTGTGCTCGATAAACCGTTGGCTAGCTGGTATTTGACAAAGACTTAATAAACCCACAACCTTTGACGTTTGTTGGCCCATTAAAACACAATATCTTATAAATATGAAACTCCAACGTTAAAAGGCAATTATGTGTTATGTTTTTATCTCTGACCAGCTTATATATCAGACAAGTAACCAGCTTCAGTATTGCTAATGCATCAAATCTCTTCAAATGCACTGGTTTGTGTTACTCTTCATACATTGCGTGTTTGTGAATACCAGCCGTCTCTGTAAACATGAAATTCCCCGATTTATAATTATCCTAAACCCTGTTGATAATTTCACACAAGCGTCAAAATAAAACATCACTATCCCAATAAAAAAAAATCCCAATAAATCAGGGAGCTGGCTAACCTGCAAGGCAACACATTACTTTCCTTGAAAACTACTAGCAAACAAACTGCCCTGAGTTGACAAGCGCTGGGGTTTTTAAACAGCTATTGTAAATTAAAACAAAAGCAGTATGTGGTATGTTTAAGGGCAGGTTTTGTGTGAGGTAAAGGACAGAGGCCGTTAGCATTAGCCGCTAACTGAGGCCGCGGTGTAGCAGTGCTCAATCATCCGGTCTCTGGCGCTGGATAAAAGTCTTCTCCCGCAACTGGCTCTACAACGGAGCGCTTTAACATTTAGCTCAAATACCTGGACAGGTTCCTGCAACACCGTCATTCCGTAGCCAGGCTCCTCTTCACCTCCTTTTTTGGTTTCTTTGCTCCTTCTTCAGTCGCTTTCTTAGCTCAGTATCCACTCCAGGCCAGAAGTAGCAAAACTAGCATCGAAGATTTGAACATTCCAACCGTTATCGGTGAATCCGGAAATGCCCGAACACGACCGATTCAAATACATACTTTACGACAAAGGGCGAACGCTGTCGGAAATTGCCGAATAGGGAAATTCAATTTTCGGAATCGCAGGGTAAAACCAGACATAAAATGCCCACTACGTATAAAATGTTGTTACGTCTAGAAAATGTTGACTTTTATTTCGAATAACACTATAGGTTTTAACTAAATAAGTTTTAACAAAAATATAAAACCTTAATCAATTCATACATTCCTGTTTTTAGGATTTAAATTTCTTTATTTGTTTGTAAGACATAATCATATATAAGCTAGTCACAATGCAAGAACCAGTCGAAAGGTTATTATTACACTTTAACAATTGAAAGTAAGCTAATCTAGCATACTAGCATCTATTTGCTAAATTACAATCTGGTGTAATATAACTATGACTTAATAAAATAAAATAATAACGTAATAAAAATATTATACTATACTATATATCACACTATACTTTTCTGATGTACAGAGATATTATAAGTATTTCAAAAGGCATCACCTTTAGTCTCACATTCATTCTAAAAATACACATTTGTGTATGTGTGTGTGGTTCAGGTATATGTTATGGGAACAAAATGTCTCTACAAAGATGGCAATATCCAAAAACCATGTCCTTGTGGGAACATTTCCTCGTTCCCATGAGGAAAACAGACTATAAATCATACAGAATGAAGTTTATTGATAATCTTAAAATGCAGAAAGTTTTGTGTAAGGGGGAAGGATATGGGTTGGTGGGTAGAAAATACAGTTTGTACAGCATATAAACCAGAATGTCTATGGACATAGAGGAGCAAAGTTTAGTCTACCATGTAACACTGATGTGACAAACAGTTTCTGAGATTTCTGTCTTTCTTTGTTTAGAAAGATATTTATATACTAGACTGGAAATAGATGAAAGGTGGGGCTTACCAAGATGGTCGCTGAGTGGATTTGTCTTAGAAGTGACTGAAATGGTAAGCCAATCTGAACACGTGAAACACCAAACCCAATTTGAACATGAGCCAGTTGAAACAAAGGTTGCTGAAAAAAAGGTTGTGAGAGTAATTCGGTAACTGTTATACAATCAAAACTACATTTGGTTACTTATTTATGTGGCATGGTCTGAAGTTGGTGTGAAGATTTTCATCAGATAATCACACTCATTGTGAGAAATTTCTCACTTTGAATTTCAGCCTGAAGAACAGAATAAAAACACATAAATATTTACATGTATCTCTGAAACAGATGTCTTCTTAGATGTCTTTTCCCCCAAGGGGACATTTAGTGAACATGATATATATTGGCCAGAATCTGTATTTCCCAAGAATTCTAAAACTGAACTGCTCATCTTCTCCATGCAATGACTTCATGAGAGGTTTTCAGTGCAAATGCATGCCTTTTACCTAGTCTTTTCTTGGGGACATGTTTCAAGCAACTATACATCATTGTCTTGCCAAAGTATTTGTTTAGTAACAGTAACATAGCACATCATTGCAACTATTGTGGGTTTCTTTTTGTTTCTGTGACCTAGTCTATTGTTAGTTGCTTGTTATTTATGAGCATGCAATAAATGTACTGTAAATACAATGAATGATTTATAGTTTGAGACTTTCAAGGAAGTAATATAACTTGTCTGATCACCTCTAGGTTAAACAATGACTACATACAGCATTGATTTTCTTATACTTCGCTGACAGTTAACTATGGCTTGGTAGCTTAATGAGGAAAATAATGTTGAATTTGCAAAAACTCAGGCATGTTCATTGGTTAAAGGATTTCCAACATTTTCAACAACAAATCTCAAATCAATTTTATCTAACCAACTAAATAATAAGCATAATATAAAAAGTAAGATTGCTGCCCCAACGAACACTGAATTCCAATAACTGTAGTAGAGTAAAAAAAAACAGCTATTGTTCCAAACATACAATCCAACAGACAATTATTCAATGTTTTGTCTGGGCAGTGTGAACTTGCCTTACAGTGGATGCAGATATGCTCCATTAGATGGCACTAGTGTTATTCATAATGCATCTCCTCTCCTGCATCACTCTTCTTAAAGCTAATTCTATACAATATCACTTTTAAATGTGACCATGGACCACAAAAAAGTCATATGGGTCGATCTTTTTGAAATTGAAAATATTACTACTATTTGAAAATTTGGAATCTGAGGGTGCAAAAAAATCAGAATATTGATAAAATCACCTTTAAAGTTGTCCAAGTGAAGTTCTTAGCAATGCATATTACTAATCAAAAATTAGGTTTTGATATATTTATAGTAGGACATTTACAAAATATCTTTATTGAAAATGATCTTTACTTAATATCCTAATGATTTTTGGCATAAAAAAAATCAGTAATTTTGACCCATACAATGTATTTTTGGTTATTGCTACAAATATACCCATGCTACGTAAGACTGGTTTTGTGGTCCAGGGTCACATATACTGAAAACACTAACTTGTGACAGATAACATGACAAATACAGACATTTTGTATTTTATACATGTGCATGTGGGCAGTGTTTTAGGTGAGCAATGCTTTTGGCTGGTTTTATAGCTTAATAATAAAAAATAAGGCTGTTAATGTTATTTGTCCAGATCATCTGCACACCACATGATGATATGGCATGATGGTCACAAAGAGTGTGGTACAGTATAAAGAAATTGTTCACTCAAAAATGAACATAGCTGAACATTTACTCACCGTAACACCATCCAAGATGTAGATCAGTTTGTTTCTTTATTAGAACAGATCTGGAGAAATTTACATCACTGGATCCTCTGCAGTGAATGGGTACCCTCCGAATGAGTGTTAAAAACACCTGATAAAAGCTTCACATTAATCCACAAATAATTCATATGACTCCAGTCCATCTATGTTTTCAACAAAGAAATCCATCAAGACATTTTATCTTTAAACTCTTGAGCTGACTCTTAATCTGTTTGGACTCTTATTCTGACAGCACCCATTCACTGCAGAAGAATCACTGGTGAGCAATTGATGACATGCAAAATTTACAAATCTGTTTAGCAAATTAAAATTTTTAGCTGAAATATTTCTTTAAGTTTGTGTTTTTATTTTTTGTTTTTGATAAATAATGCAATATTTAAGTGTTTAAGGAGTCACAGCGTATTGGTAAATGCATTCCACGACTCCAGGCTTTTTTGAGGATTGGATGCGTCCTCTTGGGTCTAATAAAAGCTTAATGAAAGTTCCTTGTATGTTGAATGAGTATCTCAGATTCTGCGCTCTAAATTTACTATCCTCACTTAAAGTGACACACTTAATTGACTGGAGTTGGGATGAACTCCAGCACACGTTTGAGGATACTAGGATGCGAACCTGGGGCACACCAGCACTGATAATGTGACATGCTCAGCTGGGATGATGTGACACTGGGTCGATAAGTAATTTAGCTGCGGTATGTTCAGATGGGTGCTGCATTTTCAACATTTAGATAGCGCAACACTTTTAGATCAGGCCTGGTAATTCACACTGTGAACATGAGCCAAAACCAATGCGATTCTGCGCCGTGTCGGATTTAGAACAAAGTTGGCCTTCAAAGCTTGTTGAAAATAGAGAACGTTGTTTTTTTTTTTGTTCTTTCCTGAGAAATTGTATATATGTGAAAGAACATTAACCAATAGCATGAAAAGTAGCTAGTTTTACACACATCCAGTATCTGCAACTCTGCATCCCTTTGAAAAAACTTTTTTTTTAGCTGGCCCATTCTTGAATATTTTTAATATAATATATTTTATTAATTTATGTTATTCTTTATTGACACTGAAAATTATTTCAAGCCATATTCGTGGAAAATTGCAGACTTTGTTTCCTCTGTTTCTTCAGGATGTCTGCTATCTGGTGGTGGGATTAATTTGCATGCTACTCCACATTTCACTTGGTGGCACTGCAGAACCACGTTCGGCTCATTCTGATGACTCGTTGATTTTAAAATTCGGCTTGTAAGGGTAATGGAACATGTTAGTGATTACAGCTTTATGTATTAAACATAATTCTTGAGAATAGCCGAGCCTTGAGGGCACATGGACTTTTGGGGGGAGAGGAAGAATGGCTCACTGATTTTCATTAAGGTTTGGGAGAAGTTCATCTGGACACTTTTTGATTTGAATCTGCTTTCTCTTAGAACTAATTACATTTTCTTAACCGAATTTGTAATGATATGGTGGTTAATAGTTCGATGAGGGTATATGAGATGCCTAAACAACAAGTCAGTTTTACAAAAACAACACTGATTCACACCAAATGCTTGCAGATAATCTCATGACTCATTGGGACAAACATTTTTGTAGACGGTAAAAATTGTGATCACTGACACAAAGCCATTCAGTCAGCTAATTTTATTATAGGTTTATGTCTATAATTTCTATACTTTTACCCCTAGAACTTTTTTTGTTAATTTATTAAATATTTTGGCTAATTTGCTAATGCTTTTACCTGCCAATAAGAGCATACTACATTCGGTTCAGGTAGACATATTTTATCATGTTTAAATCCATTCTGCACAGCTCCACAATTACCGAAAAAAAAAAAAGTCTGCAGATTCTGCCTGCCTGCATACGGGCTAAAAAAAATCGTATGAAAACATTGTTATTGTTCAAAGATGTTTGATGTTGCATTACCATCGACTTGCACTCCCCATGAGAAGCTTTATTTTTTATTTATTTATTTATTAGATGTAGCAGATGATATTTTCCTTTTTAGATGTAATGGCCTAAATTTGGTCCCACTGGTATTTGTTTGTGCTCCAAGACATCAAACAAAAGAAAATCAATTAATGAACAAAACCAGCACTAAGAGAAGACACGTTTGGCATCAGATCTAATCATTCTGAGATAGAGCAGACCTCATTCTCTGTCACAGAACACCCCGCCAAATGTACGACATGTTGTTTTGTGTTAAATACAGTAAATGTGGTTTTACTTTGTACTGTTTGGACATTCATGGGAAAGAGATATTAATCTCAAATCCATATGCTGTGAGTGTGGCTATTTCAGAGCATAATAAAACCAGCAGATCCATTTCTTCCCACGCCAGGCTTCCTCATTCAGCTGCCTAGTAAGATCGAGGCCCAAGATGTCTGGTTTGCTCCATGCTGCCCCCTGTGACATGTAACTGCAATAGCTTCTGTTGATAAAGTGTGGATTTCAGTATTGCTTATGATGAAATCAAATAGCTTATCCTAAGCCTAGTAGGTCAAAATATAATTAGATGCATAAGATAACTTGTTGTAATGATGGTTTAGATGTGTGTGTGTGAGAGAGAGAATGTGTGTTAACAAGAAGTTAGTTGAATCTGACTAAACCTTCATTTGGAGACACTTATTATATATGTATAAATGTTTATTCTTTCTGCTGAACACAAAAGAAGATACTGTGAAAAAAAAAAGAAAAAGAAAAAGAAAAGATATCAGTGTTTCCCTTCTTAAGGACTACTGTTGACAGCTGACTCCTGAATCTGCAGTGATAGAAATTAATATTTTCCAGTAAGTTTTTACCTTTTATGGGCATTTTTTACCTTTATAAAGCTTTTTGTTTCTAAAAGTGTGGCACTTTTGAGTCAAAAAGTCATCTTTTGAGTCAAATTCTTACCAGTAACCAGTAAATTAGTATAATAAGACATTTGGGTTGTTACCAAGCAAATCAAATCAGTATCATCAAAATTCATCTTTGCAATGCAGAAGAAAAACAGAAGCTGCATCTGAAGTGGCATTTAGATGTATTTACACACTGTTTAACGCAGCTCAGAGTGACCTGGAATGCTTTAAAAAAGAAAAAAAAAAGAAAAAAAAAAGAGGCTACTTTAAATGGTGGCAGCACGTCACTGTAAAGTCATTGCGATTGAAAAGAATCATTTAAACGGTTGATTCATTCAAGAATGAGACACCGCCATGATGCTCAGAGATGCAAAACAATGCCGTGGCTGTGTTTAAAATGATTTTTTGTTGGCGAAATAGAGCAAAAACAGGAAATATGCTGTCTAAAACGTAAGTCTCTTAATATTAACTTCTTGTTTATTGACCTGTTGTATAAAATCAATCCATGTAGAGACAGAATGGCATGCCGTCGTGTAAATAAGATAAATAACACGAGGCTCTTTAGTTTGTTTAATAAAAGAACAAGGTACGGACCTGTACTATAGGAAAGGTAACCTTAAAGGAGAAGTCCACTTCCAGAACAACAATTTACAAATAATGTACTCACCCCCTTGTCATCCAAGATGTTCATGTCTTTCTTTCTTTAGTTGTAAAAAAATCATGTTTTTTGAGGAAAACATTTCAGCATTTTTCTCCATGTATTTCTCCATATAACACAAAAGAAGATACTGTGAAAAAAACAACAACAAACAAACAAAAAAACCAACAACGCACTTCCAAAATGCAGTTTAAATACGGCTTCAAACGATCCCAAATGTGTTTGTAAACGATCCCAGCTAAGGAAGAAGGGTTATTTTAATAAAAACAATACAATTTATATACTTTTTAATGCAAAACTCTTGTCTTGTCTTACTCTGCCGGGACATCATGTTCTCCCTCAACATCGTGTATCTGTATCTGTTTTACCTTTTTTGTTATGGGTGTTTGATCTTCTTTGCATGTTCACTTTGCAAAGACTGAGTCGGTACTTCTGCAGTGATGTAGGATGATTTTGAAATGATTTTTGAAGTTGAGGGAGAAAATACAATTGGAGTTCTTTGACATATCCTAACTGTCTTGAGTCAGAATACACAGAGTTCAGGGAGAGAAAGGCAAGACGTGTGTTTGAGATTAAAAAGTATTTAAATTGTATTTTTTAAAATGAAAATAACCGAACATTTCGCTATAGATTCTTCCTCGGCTGGGATAATTTTCAACCACACTTGGGATCGTTTGATCGCATTTAAACTGCATTTTGGAAGTTCAAACCAGGGCACCATAGAAGTCCATCATATGGAGAAAAATGCTGAAATGTTTTCCTCAAAAACATAATTTCTTTACGACTGAAGAAAGAAAGACATGAACATCTTGGATGACAAGGGGGTGAGTACATTATATGTGAATCTTTGTTTTGGAAGTGGACTTCTCCTTTAAATGACTTCTGTTGTGATCTGGCACTATATATAAAAAAAAGTAAATAAAAACAACTTTACCTTTAAGGGGGGTAATGGTATGGGAAACACTGGACATTAATACACACTATTTTTCAAGTTTAGGTCCACCAAAGTTAATCTACTCTCCTTAGGGTTGCCAGGTTTTCACAACAAAACTAGCCCAATCACGTTTTGAGGGGGTCCCCCAGAAAAAAATTCATTCGCATTCAGGGGCTAAATATAACGTTTTTGGGGTCGCTTCAACTCGCTGCAACAGTGTTAAAGTAGCCCAAATCCCACGGACGTGGCAACACTGATTCTCCTGTTGAATTAGTTTGTCGGACAAAACGTCAGATTCTGTGTTACGACTGGTCAGATTGCCTGTCAATCAAGCTCCTGTTCTTTTTTAAGAATGGAAGCTTTCTCAAAGTTCTTAAAAACTTTGAACAACTTAAGGCTTAATTAATATGTACTACTCACATTATGTAAGGGAAATTAAACAGCATTGTTATTTAGCCAGGCAACCATGACCTGTGGAGGTGGGACCATGAGTGGCTCTTATTCAAATGATAGCAGCACAGTTTTACATCGCCTCAAGAAGTGGGTACTTCGGGATCATATCAACCTAAGAGAACTTGTTCCTGGATCCATTTTACAATTCATGATTACTACCTGGAAATCAAGGCCATATTCTAACACAGAGAATAATATAATCATCCGTTCTCAGGCATCTGCTTGCACTGGTTAGCTCATCCCATAGCATCCCACATAATACAATCAGCAGATGTAACTGCTCTCCTATAGATATCTTGTAATTTATTACATTGTGAGGCAAGTTACTCAGCACTCTGTTAGCAGCAGTGGAGATGTTTAAAAAGTGCTTTAAAACTTTTCGTTGCCAAAGATACTAAATAAGGTCTTTGTTTGTGAATACCATTTATGGATTATTCGTTTAGCGAGTGCTCTGAATAAGATTCCAGCTATTCAGAGTACTTGATTATGCTGTCAGTGGACCATGACACTTCAGAGTTAATTCAAATTTCTGTCCATAAACTAAGGATAATTCATATATATTTGACTTTGTTTCATTCAAGGTGTCTTTCTGTTCTTTTAATAGTAAGAAAAAAGAAAAAAGATTTTTGAATCTGGAAGTCAAGGCCAGTTAGCACTTGTAGATGTAGATGTAACTCGTCTAAAACAGTTTATTAAAGAACTGACTCATAAAAGTCAATTGATTGTGAATTAGACTGCACTGGTATGTTTTTGTCACTGTATGTTTTTGATTTACCAAAACGAATCAGTTCATAAGAGTTACTTGTTTGTGAATCAGACCATGTTGGTAGTGCTGTATATTTTTGATTTACCAAAAAGAATCAGTTCATAAGTGTCAATTGTTTGTGAATCAGACTGCGCTGGTAGCGCTGTATATTTTTGATTTACCAAAACGACTCGGTTCATAAGAGTCATTTATTTGTGAATGAGACTGCACTGGTATTGCTGTATATTTTTGATTTACCAAAACATATCGGTTCATAAGAGTCAGTTGTTTGTGAATCAGACTGCACTGGTATTGCTGTATATTTCTGATTTACCAAAACATATCGGTTCATAAGAGTCAGTTGTTTGTGAATCAGACTGCACTGGTATTGCTGTATATTTCTGATTTACCAAAACATATCGGTTCATAAGAGTCAGTTGTTTGTGAATCAGACTGCATTGGTAGTGCTGTATGTTTTTAATTTACCAAAAAGAATCGGTTCATAAGAGTCATTTGTTTGTGAATCAGACTGCACTGGTAGTGCTACATGTTTTTTGGTTTATCAACAAGAATTTGTTCATAAGAGTCATTTGTTTGTGAATCTGACTGCACTGGTATTGCTGTATATTTTTGATTTACCAAAACATATCGGTTCATAAGAGTCAGTTGTTTGTGAATCAGACTGCATTGGTAGTGCTGTATGTTTTTAATTTACCAAAAAGAATCGGTTCATAAGAGTCATTTGTTTGTAAATCAGACTGCACTGGTATTGCTGTATATTTTTGATTTACCAAAACATATCGGTTCATAAGAGTCAGTTGTTTGTGAATCAGACTGCATTGGTAGTGCTGTATGTTTTTAATTTACCAAAAAGAATCGGTTCATAAGAGTCATTCGTTTGTGAATCAGACTGCGCTGGTAGTGCTGTATACTTTTTGATTTATCAACAAGAATTTGTTCATAAGAGTCATTTGTTTGTGAATCAGACTGCACTGGTATTGCTGTATATTTCTGATTTACCAAAACATATCGGTTCATAAGAGTCATTTGTTTGTGAATCCGACTGCACTGGGAGTGCTATATATTTTTGATTTAGCAAAAAATTAATAAATAAATAAAATAAAACGGTACATAAGAGTCATTAGGGTGACTTTCTGGTTACACTGTATGCTTTTGATTCTTTAACAAGAATCAGCTCATAAGAGCTGTATATTTGTGAACTGCATTGGTCATGCTGTATGTCTTTTGTCCACTTAAAATAACTGGCTCATAAGTGTCATTAGGTCAGATTTCTGCTTTATGCTTTTAATTCATTAAAATAATCAGTACATAAGAGTCAATTGTATGTGAATCAGTACACTGGTCACGCATGTTTTTGATTCACTGAAACAAGCCGGCTGATCAAAGTTGTTTATTCGTGAAACGGGAGAACTGCTCATGAAAAGTGCAGGAAACTAGCAGGCTATATTATAGTAGCCAGTTTTACAAGATTCCTTTATGGAGGTGTAAAGTGTACAATAGACTTTATTTTTTTCCTCTGTCTGCTGCATGCCTTTCACATCACAAACACAGCTCGGGTGAAGGTTTAGTCTGTGAGTGTTCCTGTGACGCCATTTGCCAGCCAGCATTGTCATTATGTTATTTTACTGCAAGTAAATGCCATCGAGATGAATGGGAAAAACACATAGGGTTCTTGCCACATTATAGACCTCCTTGGTTTAAATATATGGAACACCGAATATAAACATTTGGATGTCTGGGGAAGTGAACCAATAACCTGCAGCACTTTTTTTTAATGATGCCACTGAGGACTTAAGTTTACTTATTGGGTTAAACCTGAGATGAAGCACCCACCTGGGTCTTAGAGACCTAATTATGCCCTTAAAGTATCTTAAAAGCTGACTAAGCATCCACGCACATGCGCACACACATACAAGAGTTTTTGCACACCCATGTAGATGCTCACAAGCTCCACTTGCTAAAGTTCTCCAATTACCAGACTGCAACTACAGTGTTTGCAGAGGCTTCAAGAGCATCTTACTGACGTAAGAACCCACTTCCTTCATGCATAATGTTAACATCTCAGTGCCACTGGAGGAAATCAGATTGTTAGTGTGTGAATATTGTACAAGGACCTCAAGAGCCTTGATTGTAATGTTCTTGTAGCATTTTACACAAAACAGTAATAAGCCAGAAAATAAAACACAGCAGTCTGTAAACATGCCTGTGTCATCACAAGCAGGTTCTTGAGGATTAAAAATGCCTACTGCAACAACTTAAACTCTTGGGATGGCTATATTGCTGGCTGATGTAACTTGCACTGCTGTTAGCTGAGTCTGCCATTGAACCCCATTATTTTCTTTAAAGGGATAGTTCACCCAAAAATGAAAATTCTGTCAATAATCACTCATCTTCATATCGTCCCAAACCTGGAAGACCTTCGTTCATCTTCAGAACACAAATTAAGATATTTTTGATTAAATCTGAGAGCTTTTTCCATGTGACATCAATGGTACACCAGTAATCTTATGAAGCTAGAACGAGAATACTTCTTGTGCGCAAAGAAAACAAAAATGCACTGTGGTACTCCTGTGAATGTATGATATGTATAAAGAATAAAGATATGTACATTTTTTCTTATTTTGCCTAAATGTCTTTTTTTTTTATTTAATATTGCCCTTCAGAAGCTACAGAAGATACTTGCGTTTTCCAGAAGACAAAATAAGTTGAATTTATCCTGATCTTCAAATTCACAAAGTTTTCACCCCCGACTCTTAATGCACTGTTTCCTTCTGCAGCATCAGTGAGCGTTTGAACCTTCTGTATTAGTTGCATATGAGTCCCTCAGTTGTCCTCAGTGTGAAAAGATGGATCTCTAAATCAAGTTAGTTTAGTGTTGATTCAGTTCAATAACTGTGCAAAAATGAGTTCAATTCAGCTACAGTATATGCAGCTCTACATAAGACAATAATATCATTGTTCAGCTTTAGTTCAGTTCAGTTCAATAACAGTGTCAATGCTGCAAAATTCATCAAATCTGAAACAAAGATGATTAAACTGTAAACCAACCAATAATGTCAGCATTCAGCTTAATCAGTGCAATCAAACCCCAACTAAGCAAGCCAAAGACAACAATAGCAAGGAATACAAACTCCATCAGGTGATAGAAATGGAGAAAAAACCCTTGGGAGAAGCCAGGCTCAAACTGTATTCCTATTCAATTAATTCCTAATGGTTTAAATAGGTGTTTCCTACATTGTGTCCCCTCTAAATATCTTGTTTACTTCAGTAATACATCAAACTACAGAAGTAAACAGCAGTTCACAAACACTGGCTTCTACTTTGTTGATCTTTGACCTTATGATGATGTATTTAAAAAGTGATGTGATGTTTACTCATTAGCACCATGTTCTATGTGAAATTGCTTGGCATGACATTGAAGCTCCAGGGTCAATTTTCAGGCTGTTTCTTTGTTAGAGGGGGCTGGGTTTGTTGAACTCATGGTGGGAGCTCTACAAAACCAGAGAAAAACACTGAGAAGCATCTAAGCTGTTTTGACACCTTGTTGTTCATTAAGGCAATGTGCTATTGGCATGAGATGTCCCTTTAAATAGAACGCAAGCCATCTTGTTTTCTCTCTACCCTCGCTTAAACAAGTTCAAGTCTTTGTTTTTCCTCTTCTTGCTTAGCATTATGAATGTTTTAATTTGATGTCTTTTTGTTTTACTGATGCAAAATAATCAATGTGGTAACGGTAGCCTCCACATGTGGTCAGAAAGAAAAGGGACCGGTCAATCCCTTATAAAACAAAACTATATGGAGACATACTGGAAAACATAATGTGAAATATTACATTTCTATTACATATACATTTCTATATATGGAAACTAGTGTATATATTTAACACTGTCTAGAGTTAACACTGAACACATTTTCACAAACTTTTACCTCATTTTATTGTTTGCATATAATGGTATATAAGAATGAAGTGATTACTAAAAACAAATATTGAAATTTTAGGATTTTTGGATCATTGGATGTCTTATTAAAATGGCAACATGGTGGATAGAACATGGGATTTTATATAAATATAGATATATAAAATATTAATATATACAAATATATATATGGGCCATTCTACAGAATTGGTCCCCATCATTTTGAGGCAAATGTGTTCAAAACTCTGAAAATCTGTGTGTAACTTTAAGGAACGTCACACATCTTTGAGCTAGGTTCAGAAGTATCTAAAATTGTCACTACCGAAACTTCACCAAATGTTTTGGTCGTGACTGTTTCGGTAGTGACAATTTTAGATACTTTTGAACCTAGCTCAAAGATGCTAATCAGCAATGACAACATCGTTTTTATGGGTGTTTTTCCATAAAATGTAGTTTTTATGTGTGTACAACTGTTTAGAATTGTGCTGGCTAACCATGATCAACATCTTTGAGCTGGGCTCAAAAATATCTAAAATTAGCACTACCGTAACAGTCACAACCAAATCATGTCATTGTTTCAGTAGTGACAAAAGGGATCACATAATCCTTTATTTGGGGGAAGTAAAGTACATTTTAGTACAGCTATACACATTTTTAGTATTTTAGTATGTTTTAGTAACGTTTTAGTATGTGATTTAAAATTCTGTAATGTGATGTGGTCACTACCAAAACATTACTGTCAGTACTGAAAAAGTACACTGAAGATGTTATGATAGTGTTTGGTTCAATGTATATTCATACTAAAGAATCCTTAACTTTGAAATCAGTATGATCAACTTTTTGCCTTTTACAAAGAACAGTTGCATTCAAAATACAACAAATCTCATAAATCACACTTGAAATATTATTAAAAATGTAATTGTTATAGATTTACCTTTGAAAACTTTTTAATAAAATAGCAAAAATATATTTACAAGAAAGATGTAAGCAAAATCTTAATAGGTCAATGTAACACTTCTTTATGAATTATATATTACTGTGATTCAGTAGTGACAAATTTGGGGAGAGAACAAATATTCTGAAACTTTCTGAAAATACAATATGAGAATTAACTGCGCATTAATGTATCTTGGATATTATACAAGTTGCATACATTCAAGTTGTTTTCAACTCTGACTTTGCACCAATTCTGTAGAATAATTTTAGATATTTTTTATTAAAATATTGTGCAAATTATGGAATATATTACACCTCTTTTTATTTCTAAGTTATTAAATCTTAAATAACATATATATGATGCTTTAAATGAGGGAAATTCAGTAAAATGCTTCATCAGCTTAAAACATACTTAAAAGAAAGGCTGAATAATGCTGGTGGAATTTCTAGTAAGATCTGGATAAATCTTTATATTAGCATTCTTCGATTTTTGAGTAAGACAAAATCGTAATGTAATTATATCATTCAGCAGTTTCTAGCTAGCTATCTTTATATCTTGTTTAAAAGCAATGAATTTATTGCATTAAAAAATGTCTCCAGGGAAATCGCGTGCAAACGGAGCATTTTTAAATATTGTGTCAAATGCTCTGCTTGATGTTTATGATAATTAAATTAATTGGAAGATTTAATTGCCCTAGTGAGGCTAGATTGCTACAAATTTGTAGAGACTGTTTAGTTGTCATTGCTTGAGGGCGCATGGATGATTTAATATCTTTTCTGAGTGAAGCTTGAAATACTTAAAGAGGAAGAGACTGAGAATGCAGTTAGAGGGACAGTTTGGTTTTCTTGCTCTAAAAGGTCTTAAAGGCTTTTCCCCATGAATGCACGCAAATGCACACATATTCGTAAAGGTCAAACAATATCTGTGTCCACATGATGAAATTGGGGTCTCAACCTTTTACTCTTGAGACACAATTGCCTGGGAGACAGCAGGTCAAAAACTATTGGGCACTATTAGCACAAACTGGATTAATTCGATCCCGGAGGTCAAAACAAAGAGACTGTGATCATGCTGTCCCTTGAGGGCACATAAGAGGAAACATCATACCATATCTGAACTATAATTTCACTTGGAAATCAAATATATATTTAAAATGGAAGGTTTTAAACAACTTATGCCAATTCATTGTAACAGTAGTATAGTCACAATGAGTGGACTTACACCCCATTCCAGCAGATTTGAGAACACATAACAGCATCTGATTGCGTCAGTCAGTATCTGTTAGTGTCATCCAGTGATATGTGTGTGTATATTTGTTCTAATGCTGTTTGCTGAGATGCAGTTATATGGATTTAAGCTTGTGGATTGGCATTGATTTTGTCCTGACCCATATCACTGCCATTTGTTTGTGTGTTGACAGATAGTGGTGTGCAACGTGATATGCCATACTGTTTCAGAATAACATTTAAGGCAATAAATTCCAATTTGGGGGTGGTTATTTATTTATCCTACAAATTTATTCGATTTTGATAGTCTCTTGTTAATGACTAAAAGCTCCGCAGAGCAAACAAGTAGTGCTCAAAAGCCACTGTTTCATTGCTTAAGAGTCTGCATGGAGTTCTGAACCCTTTTAACATTTTAATAAAGTTATTTTATGAATACAACATTTATATTATTTGTATAAATAATAAAATATTAAGTATTCCTGAGCCCCCTTGGAAGTTTTCTAAAGACTTCCTATGGGAAATAAAAACAGAAGCAAATCAGACAATTGATGGCAACCTGTAATAGTTCATTTGATCAGACCATTTGATTTTAGAATAATATTTGAATGAAAATTGTAATCTCTGACTTTCAATTAAAGGTGAATCTTGGCAAATCAGAGCACAGTCTGAGAGGTCAGGATTAAAGGAGAAGTTTACTTCCAGAACAAAAATTTACAGATAATTTACTCACCCCCTTGTCATCCAAGATGTCCATCTCTTTTTTCAGCCGATAAGAAATTATGTTTCTTGATGAAAAAATTCAGGAATTCTCTCCATATAGTGGACTTCAATGGTGCCCCCAAGTTTAAACCTCCAAAATGCAGTTTAAATGCAGCTTCAAATGGCTTTAAACGATCCCAGATGAAAATAAGAATGTTAGCGACGATCGGTCATTTTCAAAACAAATTGACAGTTTTATAATTTTTAACCTCAAACGCTCGTTTTGTCTAAGTCTGTGTGAACACTGTTTTTTTCCGGTTCAATACGGTCAATACAGTTAGGGTATGTCGAAAAACTCCCATCTTGTTTTCTTCCCCAACTTCAAAATCGTCCTACATTGCTGCAAAAGTACCAACCTAGTGTTTACAAAGTGAACGTGCAAATAAGTTCAAATGCCCTTTACAAAAAAAAAAGTAAAACTGCAATTTTGACGTTGAAAAAGAAAACGAGACAGGAGTTTTTCGACATACCCTAACTGTATTCACCCGGATTACACAGACTACGCATATGCATTGCAGAGAGGAGACAAGACAAGCAATTGAACTGTCAATTTGTTTTGAAAATTACTGATTGCTTCTCTAGATAAGACCTTTCTTCCTCGGCTGGGATCGTTTAGAGCCATTTGAAGCTGCATTTAAACTGCATTTTGGAAGTTTAAACTTGGGGGCACCATTGAAGTCCACTATATGGAGATAATTCCTGAAATGTTTTCCTTAAGAAACATAATTTCTTATCGACTGGAGAAAGAGAGACACAAACATCTTGGATGACAAGGGGGTGAGTAAATTATCTGTAAATTTTTGTTCTGGAAGTGGACTTCTCCTTTAAGATCGGAGGCAAAACTGGCCTAAAACCCACAGAATCTGTGTTGGAGTGGCAGGGAGGCCGAGAAGCTCAGTCTTTGCCAGGTTGAGCTGTAGGTAATGTTCTTTCATCCATGCCGAGATGTCCGCCAGGCAGCCTGAAATCCGTGCAGCTACTGCTGAATCATCTGGTTGAAATAAAAGATAGAGCTGTGTGTCACCAGCATAGCACTGATAGGACAAACCATGTGCCTGTAAGATGGGTCCCAGTGATGTAGTGTATTTGGAGAAGAGGAGGGGTCCAAGAACTGATCCCTGAGGAACCCCAGTGATGTATTGCTGTGCCTTTGGATGTCAGAAACGTAATGCAAGTCATTTTTATCGAATACTGTTTTCAAAAACGCATGTTTAAATGGACAGACCAATGATTGAAACCTGCTATGATTATACTCTACTTTTAAAGCATAAATTTGATTTAAACAATAGTTCTACATAAGATTAACATATGCAGTTAATAGGGAACATATTATATTAGTCCTACAGTCACAGCATGAAATGCTATTTAAACCTATAACATTTTACATTTACTTATTTTATCTAACAATTCTGGCTTTTTTCTTGCAAATGCAAGTTTATATCTTGTATTTCGGACTTTATAACTAGCTTTGACTCAACAATAGTGAGTTTGCCTATTCTAAGGGGGAAAAAAGCCAGTAGTGTGGGATATAAACTCAAAAGCGAGAATGACGAGTTTATTTTTCTATTCAGAATTGTGAGATATAGTCTTGGAATTGCAAGAATGAAGTCAGAATTTTGAAATATTACCTCAAATTTACCCTTTTTATTCTTTTATTCCATGGTTTCCATAGACTGTCACTTGAAAACTGGCACTTTCTGCCACCAGACAGGCTCTGCCCACAAAAAAATACCATCACTGTTTGCAAACTCCAAATTGGTCTATCGAAGCAAGCTGTGAAGTTAGTCAATGGAGGGACAGTGAGGTGTTAAAACTAATAGGTATTGTAACAGCTCGCAAGCAAATCTTGAGGGACAGCTATACAAGAAAAAAAATGTATCATAGTCCTTGTCTTCGGGCTTTCGCACTGGAGGAACCTTTTCATAGTTCCTAGAACTACCTGGTTTTTGGCATGTTCACACCACAGGAACTAGCAATGTATTTAGTTTTATAAAACGATTAGTTCCAGTCCTTAAAAAAAACAAAATAGTTTCAGTCCTGATCAATTCTGATTCATGGTTACTAGTTATACCGTGGTAACAACTAATTAGCCATGATTTTACTACATTAACCATAGTTTAAGCATGGTATTTGTAGTAAATCTGTGGTTATACAAATGGTATACATGCCAAAAAACAAAACAAAAGCATGGTTACTACAATTTTACTATAGTAAAACCATGGTTAATTTTCGTAAGGGGGGAATACCCTTTGCAACCACCCTTAGCAACATAATCAATATAGCATCAAAATTGTACCATGTTTTATGTATTTCAGGAGAATTAACTGTTCGTCATTTATTTAATTAAGTATGAGTGACCCCTCCTGGCGTTTTGTTGCATCTTTCGTCTTTAATTTTTAGACCACGCCCTTCCCTCATCAAACTCTTCTGATGCAGATTTTGATGTTTGTGCGCATCTGTGTGGAAGCCGCATTTTCCGACGTGAGGAGGGAATATGACTGTATTTATTAGTTTTCTGCTTAAAGGGGTCATCGGATGCTAAGTTCACTTTTTCATGTTGTTTGAACATCAATGTGTGTTGGCAGTGTATGTACAAATCTACCCTATAATGATAAAAATCCATGCAGTGGTTTTTAATTAATCTGTAAAAATAATATCTCCTTTTTCAAATCGAGCCGTTCTCAGATGCCTGTCGGTGTGCCGTCACAGGGATGTAAGTTAGACAAGAATATCTCCGATTGAGCGATTGAGGTGTTGTGTTGCTGGATGCAACAATGAACATAGTGGTCGTCATTTACTCCCGACATCTGAGCCCTGAAGATGCAGTAGATTACGTTTGTTTGTGAAGGGAATGCACCTCCCGACCTACATATATCCGTCGAAGTTTGTGCGAGTCATTCGTGATCCAGCTTCACCTACAGCAGAAGTGAGTATAAGTGTTTTTTTTATGAATCTTTGCGATCGCCTTTCCTTATTACGTGGTAGTTAGGAAGTTTAGCGGCTAAATGCTAAATGGGCATCCGATGACCCCTTTAAGGTATGATTCTGTATATCCATATGTCCATCATTTTACACTTTAATGACACTTGCAAACTTGTGCCGCAAATCGTTCTGTTTTAAAGTGGTCATCAAATGCCCATTTTCCACAAGTTGATATGATTCTTTAGGAAATCTTAATGAAAAGTCTATAATATACTTTGGTTAAAGATTCTCAGTGGTAGTGTAAAACAACACTCTTTTTACCTTGCCAAATCAGCTCTGCAAAAATCATCTCATTCTGGTCGAGGCTGCTTTAAATGCAATTGAGCTCTGCTCGCCCCGCCCCTCTCTTCTCTCTGTGGAGTGACCAGCCTTTAGCCGCATTTAGCCGCTAAACTTGCTAACTAGCATGTTATTAGGAAAGGCGATCGCAAAGATTCATAAAAAAACCCTTATACTTCCATTCTGCTGCAAGTGAAACTGGATCACGAATGATTTGCGTGAATACAGACGGATATATGTAGATCGGGAGGCACATTCCCTTCACAAACAAACGTAATCCACTGCACCTTCAGCGGCTCAGATGTCAGGAGTAAATGACGACCACTATGTTCATTATTACATCCAGCAACACAACACAATCGCTCAATTCTTGTCTAACTTACATCACTGCTCCGGCATCAAAACACGGAGGTTGGATGGTTACAACTGATTTGAGGTAAGACGCTCATGTCAATCAACTATCGTGGGAGCGGCCTCTGTGGGTGTGACGCCACAACGAGTAGCATCTGAGAATGGCTTGATTTGAAAAAGGAGATATTATTTTTACAGATTAATTAAAAACCACTGCATGGATTTTTATCATTATAGGGTAGATTTGTACATACACTGCCAACACACATTAATGTTCAAACAACATGTAAAAGTGAACTTAGCATCCGATGACCCCTTTAAAACTAAAAGATGGAAAACAGACGTTTTCTCAGAGATAAGCAGATGTAATTTGTGTGAGAAAATATCATATGTGGTGTTAAAAAAGTAAATGACAGCAGAGAAGAATAATTATTCTCTGCTTTTATTTGAGCTCCAAAGGATGAGGCATGTTTTTTATTTTTCAGCAGAAGGATAGCATTTAACGAACTTCAAAAAACAACATCATTATAACATCATTACATACTTATTTGGTTTTATTGTGTGGTAACCATTTTAAAAAAAAAAGGTACTTGAGGCCGTGTTGTGTTGTAAATAAGTTACGGCTGGAGAACGTTGTTAGGCACAACGGATTTGTAAACATATTTACAGCGATAATGACATTTACCTGTTGTAAATTAAATAAATTGTGCATTTATATTCCATCACCATCATGAAATCCGCCTGTGCATGATTTTGCTGTCTTCTACAGCACATCAGCTTACATCAAATGAAGATGTAAACATTGACCTCCATGTTCACTTCCATATAACAGTGTTCTATTGCACATGTTTGTGAGTTCAGGACTGTGAACAGTTCACAATTGAACCCAATATTGACCACAAACAATGTGAACATCCAAACAAACAAACAACAACAACAACAAAAAAATGAATCTGAGCAAAAAATCAAAACTGAGCAGTAAGGCTTGCAGTGTGAATATAGCCAAGGAGACATTACTCAAAGCAGAAGCCTCCATTTGATCTCCTTTTAATCTCGTTACTCTCTAGGAAAAACGACTGAGATATTCTAGAGATCTCATTTGCGATTTTTTTCCGAAGGGGCAGCTCAGAATGACAGACAGGGAGAACGTTTTTCATTTGCATATGTGTTTGAAGTGATGATTTCTGCAGTAGACGAAAGATCTCGATGTTTGTGTTTGTGTTTCATGTCAATTTCTATTTTTTCTTTCCCCCTCTATGTTTTCATATATCATGTATTATTCATTGCGAAATGACTGAAAATGTACTGAAACTGCTGCCTTTCATCTGCACCTTTAAATATGTAAACAAACATGCCAGAAGATCTGAAAAAAAGGAACATCTTGCACAAATGCCTATTCCTAGAAATTGAATGCAATCAATTCCGTGCAGCACACCATTATACTGCTGTTTCCTTTCATTTGCTCTGACATTACTGTAGCTCACAAAGCTCATTTCCCCCAGATCATCGCCTCACCTGTATGGTGAACGGCAAATCATTCGCAGCTCTCCAGGAACGGGTGAAGTGACTAAAGCTCTTTGACAACTACCCATGCAGTTTGAGCCCTAAGGCTGCAACTATTTGAGCAGTGTTGCTGGGCAATGTTTCTATCCATGGGCAACCAGGTGAGTATCCAGACAGTAATTTGTTGCTCATTCTCAATGGGAAAAATTGCTCGGCAAAATTTCCCTGCTCAGAATGTTGCCCCATGTATCATCACCTTAAAGGGTTAACCACTGCAGCAGAGAGTTTGAGCAAAACTCTAACCCATCATCCTCCTTTAATACAAGCAACTGCAAGTAAACAATAACCATGGGTTCAAACTCAGATTTTATCCTCTCTCCATTCCTGTTGTGCGTGTATGCTACTTTCCAAGTATTCAGCTCTGAAACGAGCAGATCTGTTTTAGCCTTTGGTCCGCTGCATCTGATAAAATGAAAGCAATTTGCTCCATCCCTGTGGGGATGTTGCAGTGCTGGACTACATCTTTGTGAAAGAGTGTAACCAATTGGGAATGTGCAGTTTCAGAATGAAGCAGCACTATTGACTCTGTTTAGCATCCATTACTCAGCTAGCAAGATGGTGTGCATATATAGAGTATGTGTGAGTGTCTGTGTGTTTGCATGCATGGATGTGATTTTTTTTTTTTAGCTCTTAACCGCTTTCCCTATGTATTCACAGACTAGCATAAAGGTAGTTTTAAATATAGTTTATCCAAAAATGGATGTTCTGTCATCATCATATCAGTAAACATGTAAACAGATCAGCATTTCTCATTCACCATTGGCTTTACAGCAATCTGAATGTATTTGTGTCAGCTGTGTAACTCAGTCATGTGTGTCTTTGTCATTATCATCAACATTTGTTTATGTTTGTCTGCATGCAGTGATATACATGCCTCTTAAGATTAACATTTAACCATGTCACATGCCACTGGCCTTGCAATTCAAATGAAGGTAGGACGAGTCAGCAAGCAGTTGTGATGTTAATGACCTGGTTCTCAATATAAAAGAGCTTATGTTCTAGGAACTGATATTCCATCACAATTGTCTTTTGAAAAAAAAAATCAATTTCCTACTGCTTGTTCAAGCAATAAATATAGAAATCTGCAGGATTAAGGGGATTGTGGTAACCTACTACAAAATCACTCTCAGGTCACTATATAAAAAAAAAAAGTTTGTGGACTTTTTCTTCAGCACAATGGATTTCCTGTGAAAAATCAATACAGAAAAGTTCATATTAACACGGTACATTGCACCATATTTTATGCCAAATCATGAATTGCATTTTACTTTTTCATTTGACAAATTTTAATTTGATTTGTTGAAATTAAAGGGGTCCTATTATGCTTTTTCACTTTTTGAATTTTAGTCAGTGTATGGTGTGTATGTTTGGGCTTTTAAAAGATCTACAAAGCTACAAATCTCTAAGTCCACTGCAAAAGGAGATATTTAGTTTTAAAAATCCCTTTTCAAGAACTACAATGAAAGGCTCCTTTGGACTACAGTGTTTGTTTTCCGGATGTTATGATATCACAACGCGGTCCATTAGAATATCATTAAAATAAACCCGCCTACTGAAATGTGAATGGCTGGAGGGTGGGTAGGGACAAGTTGGGGGATTAGCTGAACTTTAGCAGTGCAGTGCGGAGAGCCCCTTCTGGGATGCTTCAACAAGCCGCGGCGCGGGTATAAACACGAGCATTGACTAGAGTGGCCACTTTCAACTCCGGTGGCCGTGTAGGAGCCACATAGACATGTGCAGTGTGTGGTAAGAGATTTATTCATCATGCAGTGTAGATAGCTTCACTTATAACGCGAGTGCTTTTTTAAAATACTTGCATTAGACTAGGCTAGGCTAATCAGTGATGTGGAAATGTAAGCATTATAATTAGTAACTTACAATGTTTTTTCTCAATTGTTGTCATGTTAAATACAAATTAAGTCATATTAAAACATTACACTGCTTTTAACCTTATGCTGGAGCTGGTTTTGGGCAAGTATAAGCAAGGTAACTATGTAAGTAATGTAAGTAATTAAATAAATTAGCACGATAATATCATGTATCAGCGATCTCGCAGGTTGACGAAGAGACCCAACACTACTGTAGCATATTATGTACTTACCCTCTATGAATCCTAGGTGTATATGACTTCCTTCTTTCAGATGAATGCAATTGGAGTTATATTAAAAATGATTCTGGCACTCCCAAGCTTTAGAACAGCATAGATGGGTGCTTCTCCTCATCAGTCCAAAACAAGTCAAATAAAGTGCATCCCAATAAAGGCCTCCTGTAGCAAATTAATGCATTTTTGTAAGAAAAATATCTGTATTTAAAACATAAGAATCACTTTAATCTAGCTTGCGCTAACAGTTGTACACAGAGCTGCTTTAGCAAGGGGCGTGGCAGTACTAAAACAATGTCTAAGCTGTTCGGCAATCTCTGGGACAGCTAACCAATCACAACACATTTCGTTTTTCGGAAGGCGGGCCTTCATCAAACACGGAACTAATCGAGCCATTTGTGCCAGGCTGGGAGAAATGTATTGTAATTATGTATATTATGTGAAAAAATAATGCGTTTTTTGAACCACCAAGCATGGGTGCATGTTCTAGTACACCCCCAAAACTAAATCAAGACTTTGTAAAAGAGCATAATAGCACCCCTTTAAGATGTCCAACAATTAAAAAAAAAAAAAAAAAAGAGAAATCAGTGCACTCAACCAACACTTAGAGTGAGTAGATCAGTAAAAATTGTTATGACTTGAAATGAAAAAAAGCAGGATCTGCACTCACTTGTATACTTTTTAATGATTTCTGTATTTTTTATTATATAGAAAGTACAAATGGATCAATCCATTTGCTCCAGTTGTGCTTTTTTGCATAATAAAAATGCAAAAATGCTTTTTTCATTTGAAATTTAAGATGAAAATACATCCATAGTCTATGTTTTAACATATATCTAAACAGTTTTCCTGATTCAGACGAGCAACACGATTGTCAGTGCGATGTCTAAGCGATGTCTAAGTGGCTTAGTCTAAGCCCTGTCTGTGAAACCAGGCCTTGAAGTATTAGGTATTTAGAGATCTATAAATTATTATTATTTTTTAAACCTTAAAAAAACCTTTGGAGTTGCAGTGATTAAGTGACATCTGAGGGAGTGTTGTCCTAATGGTTAAATACCTGAACTGGCACTCCAAAACAGGTAGTAGGTTAATTTCTGGATATGGGCACAAATCTAGCTTGCGTCAACATTTTCACAGCTTTTAGCTGTTCAACACATCTTGCTGACAGCTTTTCCATTCGCACCTCACAGACGGGCCCCTAACTGTACATCCTGGAAAGTGGACAGAATTTTTAACAAGAAGACAAACTGTGGTGAAACAGAAGAGAAATGGACCAGAACCTGTGTGTTGACATTTTAAGCACATAAGCAGCCAGGATAAACGAAGTGAGAAATATGTATCGAGAGCCAGAGCTGGACAAAGTTAGCATCTGTTGGCATTGCTCCAGATCATCATTAGACACAGAGAACTGAGTTTCTGAGCAAACTGTGGTACTTCACTGAAGATTTAAGGATAAATTGCTCCTTTCATTTAATATTTAGGGGATGTTAGTATTTATTTTGTCTGTCACAAGTTATGAAGTTGTGCATTGGATTATGGCATTACTACACATGAGTGTTTGTCTCTTTCTGTATTTTGGTTTGGTTATCCTGTAGTTCTCTTAGGCATTATTATATAGCTGCCTAATACAGCCAACATGGCTTATTACTCCTCCTGGGTACACATTTCCCAATATGATTTTGATTAGCACAAGCTTTCGATTAGATCTGGATTTAGTGATGTTTATTTAGTGACTGCTCTGACAGATTTAGTAAATTCCGAAGGATTTGCCAGATTAATTGTGAATATCTATCTTGTAAATATTTTTTTGAACAATTCATTACAAGGACCAACTCAATAGAGTCATAAGCTTATGTTTACATTACACTGGTTGTGCTGTATGTTTTTGATTCACTAAAAAGTTGTTGTTCATAACAATCATTTATTTGCAAATCAGAGTGGCCGTAATGGGCCTCATTCATGAAACTTGCAGAGTAAAAAAATTCTTCTCTGGGTTTCTATAGTTTTCGATAGTTAAACGTATATGTTAATGAATTTCAATCATTCGTAAATATGTGCACGCTCATTCACAATCAGCATATTTCCCAACTACGTAAGTTACGCATCTTCTGGACTCCATTCTCATGTTTGGCTCCAGTATATTGCATAAATGCAAAAAAGACTAATATGCCTAACAAGAAATATTCAGTTAACGTGGGTCCACCCATTAATTTTAGCCAGCTGAAAAATGCACTCCTCTGAACAGCTGGTGGTGCTTAAGAACAATTTGGTGGCACAGTGTTTTTACAGCTGAGATGCTTTGGCTGTTATGATTTGGTATATCTATAGCAGTAACGTATTACTAGTATACCTACTGAATATAAAAGTGCAGTAACCAGTAATATTAACTTCTCCATTGTTGTTCAGTCGTTGTACAAGTAGGATGGCTGGTCGGTGTAGCATTTGAAAAGCTACTAGAAGGCAAGTCTGCAACCTTTAGCCAAAAAAGCGAAACGGCTAATGCTAATGCTTCCAGTTTGGGAAAGGAGACCAAGCACCCTTTTTTTAATGAATGTCAATGGGGGAGAGGCTTCACTACGCTGAATAAACAGCTTTTTAGAGGAAACGGCTTATCATTTAATGAACTGACAGCCTATCAGCTAATATTCAACATGTTTTATATTAAACAATACGTTTGGCTTGAACAATATTTTTAGAGTTTTTTTCTGAGAGAAGTGTTGCATTTTCTGACAGAATTGCAAGGGTGCCGATATTTTTGGCCATGACTGTAAACTTGGAATTCTGAGAACATATCAGTCTTTTTTGCAATCAAAATTGGACTTTATAACTCAAAATTGCGAGTTTACATCACACAATTCTGAGAAAAAAAGTAAACTCACACCTGCAAGAAAAAAAGTTAAAACTGTGAGATTAAAAAGTCACAAATACCTTTATAAATTTTTTTTATTTATAGCAGAAATGGGCTTCCATATTTTACCCAAAGTTAAACAGTTAAAAAGGACATAATGAACTTATAAAATATTATTATAGGAACTGCATCAAAATTCAGTGTTATCAGTTTGCCAAAAAAGACTCAGAATGTTACGTGCCATTTACACGTGTAGGGAGCAGGTGCACATTTCTTCATACTAACTAACATTTTGAAAATATGAACATTTTCATGAATTCAAAAGTTTATGTCAGATCGACTTCATGAATGATTTACACAAAAATTTCAAGAAATAGGCCCATTTGTTATTGTGTGCAACTTGTGACAACTCAATAAAAAGATATGAAGTTATTTCATAGTACATGTTATTCTTATCCAATCACTTTCAAGTCATTGGTGACACCGTTGCTGTTTTTGACTACTTACCTGTTTACTAATTCACAATTCTCTTTGCCACAATATTTGCATTATATAAATAAACTATTTGTAACTGTTACAGTGCCCTCCACTAATATTGGCACCCTTGGTAAATATGAGCAAATATGGCTATGAAAATAAATCTGCTTTGTTTATCTTTATGATCTTACATTCAAAAAATTCACAAAATGCTAACCTTTCATTGAAGTAAAACAATTAAAAGTGGGGAGAAACTTACGTTAAGAAATATTATTGGCAATGGAATGGTCTCTGATCTCTTGTCAGGTGTTCTCCAAACTCTTCAGGCATTAAAGAAGAAAACACAGAGCTGTTATCTTGAATAAAGGACATTGCAATAATTGGGTGCCAATAATTGTGGTCAACATGAACTACAGAGATTTTTCCCCTGCTTTCCATGGTTTCACTTAAATGACAGATTAGAATATTGTGAATTTTTTGAATGAAAGATTAAAAGGATAAACAATGCAGATTTGTTCTTACAGCCACCTTTGCTCATATTTACCAAGGCTGCCAATATTAGTGGAGGGCACTGTAGAAAAATTGTTTATACACTGAAAAAAAATGATGTATAAACAATTTTCACTCAGAAATTGCTAGTAAATTTCTCAATGAGCTACCAAGAAATGGCCAGTATCACACTGAATTAAAAGTGACATTTTGAAGCAGAAAGACTGAAATAGTATCTTCTTGCAGTACATACTCCAATAATCTTTGACGTCAAGTTAATCCATTTAATTAAAAAAAAAAAAAAAAAAAAAAAAAAAAAAAAGATTTATTTATTTTTGCAGTGTAGGAGGCATTGATCTATAATAGATATATAGATCAGTGGTAGGAAACAATTTTAGACAGAGCACATACTGTCACATTGGACTGGTTTAGCGTTCCATGTCATGTTTTATTAAGATGTGCTGCACAGCTACTCTCGCAACATTACTTTTGGCTGCCTGACTGAAATAAAATAGTTTCATTTACACATATTAAATATTTATTTACATCAAATCCAGCTCATGATGTCTTACCTGCCTTATGCCAGGACTAATAACTAGATATAAAAGGACAATTGTACTTTTCAGCTGGTTAACATTACCTTAATTTTAGGTCATTTGAGTTGAGATCCTACAATTACTTGTTTACAAAATAATTACTGAAGACACCTGAAGAGCTTAAGGAACATTTGTCCTTTAGGCAAGGGCAAGGCAAACTTCCAAAAGGGGCACAGGTTAGCCATGAATCTGTTCCTTAAAACTTTTCCAATTTGGCATCCCAGCAGCTGCCATTAAGAATCTGATCTTATAAGCAACCTGGGGTGCCTGTAATGTAATGCTGGTCCCCTGCCAGCATTGTGTTTATACTGTAACAGTAAAAGTAAATCCTAAATTGCCACTCTAGAAGCTCTTAAGCAGGTCTTGGGCAAACCGCTTAGCAGTTACCATGGGGACTAAAAGTAATAGGATTGTTGTTTTGTTAAAAACATGGATACCACATAATTATGGTAATTATGTTGAGCATGAGATAGCAGAACGCTTCTTTACTAAATCACCAGGAACAACGTACAAACATCTAAGGAGCAAATACTGCACACTGGGATGGTTATGTACAATGACATGTCCCAGTTCTGAATACAAAATTGCAGGTTTATCAGTGTACTACTCAACCAGCATTGTGTTAACACGCACAATATAATAGCTTACGCATCAATACACTCCTCCCTGACAATAAAATCTGATAACAATAATAAACACAAAGTCTAATTTATGTCAAACTTTGTATCTGTGAAGGCCATTGAGCAGAGTATAAATGCATAATGCTTTATATGATAGCCTTTTATGTTCAAGTATCTGAGACTAACTGCCACAAAACGGTTGCAAATAAAGATGACGGATCTAGGTGCAGCAATATTGTTTTATTTACACAAACTCAAAACTGGAAACAGGATCAGAACAGGACTGAGACTGAGACTTTTTTCACAAATCCTAAAAGATTCCTCGGATCCTAGGCTAAAATCTGTAGTCTTTGATAGTTAATTTGACATGTTCACCAACATTAATGACTGGTGTGATCAAAGTTTACCTCAGACAAAATTCTGTCAGTGGCAGAACATTTGGAGCACAGTCCTGCAGTCTGATATCTCCTACGACTAACGTGAAATTGTCTTCATTGTTCAAGACAAGGCATGACCAGAATTAATGCTAGAGATTTCTTCCACCATAAACTCCAATGCTTTCGTTTGCCTCTCACAGAAATCCTATATGTTGTTGCCTTTGCTATGATAAACACTGGTTGCACTGCTTTTATGTGGGTGTGTAGTGCTGCTTACACTTTCTTAAACTCCAGACAAGTTTACTTGTGTACACGCATGTTGACTGTGGTAAAGACAACTGAACGCATTTTGGCTGTGGTTAATGACAGCTGAAATCTCTCAGTGTGACATAATCATCATGTTTGTACAGTCTGACAAGCAACAATCGTGAAAGAATATTGTAAATCTTGTAGTGTGCACCTGGCTTTACACTGAAACCATCCAAACAAACAGGTGCAGAATCAAATCAGTGAGTAACAAAGGTAACAAAGTAGTGGCGGGAAAATTAGAACAAAAGAATCTAGGTTGCAGAGCTGAAACACGTGCCAAACACCCAAACTAAAAAAACACAGATGAACCTGACACTGAGCACTTGAAAGCACTTGAGAGCACTGTTCAAGTGCTTTGTTTTTACAGCACGTTATGAATAATTCATATAAAATAAATTAAATATTAAAGTGATTTCATTAGTATTCATTACAATATAGGTAGGCCTAGATATGTATTTGTGTTACATTTGTGTTAAAAAAAAAAAAATCCCAATCCAAATGTACAAAAATGTTTATATACGCTTTATATACAGTTGAGATCAAAAGTTTACATACACCTTGCAGAATCTGCAAAATGTTCTTTATTTTACCAAAATAAGAGGGATCATGCAAATACATGTTATTTTTGATTTAGTACTGACCTGAATAAGATATTTCACATAAAAGACGTTTACATATAGTCCATAAGAGAAAATAATAATTTATAAAAATGACCCGTTCAAAAGTTTACATACGCTTGATTCTTAATACTGTGTCATTACCTGAATACAGCTGTTCTTTTTTTTTTTTTCTTTTTGGTTAAGTGATAGTTGTTGATGAGTCCCTTGTTTGTCCTGAACAGTTAAACTGTTCACTGTTCTTCAAAAAAATCCTTCAGGTCCCACAAATTCTTTGGTTTTCCAGCATTTTTTGTGCAATGACTGTATGATTTTGAGATCCATCTTTTGACACTGAGGACAACTGAGGGATTCATATGCAACTATTACAGAAGGTTCAAACACTCACTGATGCTTCAGAAGAAAAAACAATCCATTGAGAGCTAGGGATGTAAACTTTTGAACAGAATGAAGATGTATACATTTTTTACTTAAATGTTTCCCAGAAGACAAAATAAGTTAAATTAATGCATCGTGTTTCCTTCTAAAGCATCAGTGAGTGTTTGAACCTTCTGTAATAGTTGCATATGAGTCCCTCAGTGTGAAAAGATGGGTCTCAAAATCATATAGTCATCTTTGGAAAGGGTTCAAATACACAAAAATGCTGAAAAACCAAAGAATTTGTGGGACTTGAAAGATTTTTTCTGAAGAACAGCAGACAGTTTAACTGTTCAGGACAAACAAGTGACTCGTGAACAACTATCACTAAACAAAAAACACAGCTGTGGATCATTCAGGTAACAACACAGATTAAGAATCAAGTGCATGTAAACTTTTGAACGGGGTCATTTTTATACATTCAACTATTATTTTCTCTTGTGGACTATATATAAACTTATTTTATGTGAGATATCTTATTCAGGTCAGTACTAAATAAAAACAACATGCATTTTGTATGATCCCTCTTATTTTGTTGACTAACCTTTTGCAGATTCTGCAAGGTGTATGTAAACTTTTGAACTCAACTGTAGAAAGTTAAAAAATGAATATGAATGAAATCACACTGTATACCATTTTACAATACCCTTTTTACAGTGAGAATTTTTCTTTAGAACTGAATTTTTAATTTTACAGTTGGTACCTTCACGTACAGAGAGCCACATGTGACATGCAGGGAAAAAAAATGTGCGCACAATTTACAAATTCATTCCCTCATTTTAAGTAAATTGTGTGGACTAAATAATAATGCATTCTACTTCTCATAAACCAATGTAGATGCTTTTCACTTAAAATAATTCCATGCAACGCTGCAAAGCTTTTGAGAATGTGTGTCCAACTCATTCATAACTCAAAATAAACCCCAAACCCAAGTGTCTCTATCCATAACATAGCAGCAGCAACAGCTTTAAGAGAATGCAGACAGGAAGTAGAACAATTTATTATTTTGTGCGCACAATTTACTTAAAATAAGAGCATGAATTACTTTATTCTCCTACATGCCTGGTGCAGGGCTCTGTATTTACAAGTGTTCTACACAGCACACAGCACTTATATAACTACAGCTCTTTCACCTGCTTACAAATGCTGTTAAAGCCATCTCCTCTCTATCCAAGCATCATCTACCTGAACACCCACAATGCTCTTGTGTCACTTCAATTTGGACGTCAAGCCAGCAGAGTGAACAAAGTGCATGAATCACATTTAAACATCTGAGTTCACATTTAAATATCATCAAGAAAGCTCCACTTGAACCGCATGGGAAATAAAATAGTGTGCAGCTTTCAGCTGTCAAAAATCTTGCTGATTCGTGTGAACACACGGCTGTAACCATATGGAAAAATCTCTAAGTCTCTGTCAGTGTATGAAAATAGCACTGCTTCCTGCTGTCAATTAAAAGACATTCTTTTTCTTCTTGTGTAGAAATCTTTTCCACATGCCTCATTGTCTCAAGAACAGACATCATTCTGAATCCTCCTAGTGCAGCGCTCTGTTTCCTATTTTCCTCATAAACCCTAGTTATATCTGGGACTGCGACCAAAAATCCTTATAATATTAAACATCTCTGGCACTTGTGGGCAAAATCTCTAAGGAGAGAAATATCCATTTTAGTGGTTCCAGAAGCTGGTGGTAAACCACGACTTCAGATCCCCCCAAGAAACCCTGTTTGTGATATGTTAAATTGGATGTACCGCCCTCTCCGGGTCCTTTTGTTCTCCTGTGGATGCTTTCAGTAGTGCGATACTGTAAACACATCTTAATATCTGGAGGCCTTTCTGATCGTTCCCAGGAGTGGGAAGCAACAGAGGTTTTGCTGTGCCTTCCTGATCAGGTTGGTGTGTGGTTCACATCAAATCAAGTGTGCAAGATACTTGAAGTAGCTCCAATAATATCAACTAAGTAGCTTCTAGCCGTCTGTGCATGCGTATGAAATATGCACATGTTTGGTAATTTAGTCCCTCATTTATCACATCAGTG
The DNA here is from genome assembly GCF_022985175.1 of Labeo rohita. NCBI lineage: Eukaryota > Metazoa > Chordata > Actinopteri > Cypriniformes > Cyprinidae > Labeo > Labeo rohita. The sequence continues at coordinate 27,415,541 of NC_066871.1, read as the reverse complement.
AAGCTTGAATCTAGTGAAACGATTGGTTATTTTCATTAAAAATATATAATTAAATACTTTCTAATCTCAAATGCTCGTCTTGTCTTACTCTCCCTGAACTCTGTGTATTCTGACTCAAAAAACTCTGAACGTATTTTCTCCCTCAACTTCAAAAATCATTTCAAAATCATCCTATATCGCTGCAGAAGTCTTTGTCAAGTGAATATGCAAGGAAGATCAAACACCCTTAGCAAAAAAGGTAAATATGGGCTATAGGTATAGGGCGATTTTGAAGTTGAGGGAGAACATGAGATGAGAGTTTTTTGACATACCCTAAATGTCTTGAGCCAGAATACACACAGTTCAGGGAGAGTAAGACAAGACGAGCGTTTGAGATTAAAAAGTATATAAATTATATTATTTTTTCATGAAAATAACCGATTTTTTTTGCTAGATAAGCAGTTCCTTTTTCCTCAGCTAGCATCATTTACAACCACATTTGGGATCGTTCAAAGCCGCATTTAAACTGCATTTTGGAAGTTCAAACTTGGGGCACCATATCAGTCCATTATATGGAGAAAAATGCTAAAATGTTTTTCTCAAAAAACATAATTTCTTTATGACTGAAGAAAGACATGAACATCTTGGATGACAAAGGGGTGAGTACATTATATTGTTGTTCTGGAAGTGGACTTCTCCTTTAAGCTCTCTTTGAGTGAATATCAAAAATATTACTAGTTGGAATCAATTTCCATCAGTGCATGTTAGCGTTGGTGCACATATGAAATCCAGCAAATGAGGCTCTGTGGTGGCAGATGCTAATCTTGGCCTCCTTTTACCACAGAAATTTAGTAAACTGGCAGCAATGCCATGCTCGTGAGCATACAAAACTTCCATTAAAAATAAGTGAAGATTGGACATGCTCAGTCTGTTTGTAATCTACTGCATGAGTTTGCAAAGAGTGAGAAACTTTGTGGGAAATGGGATCATTTAGCCATGGATAAAGAATATATTGCTGGTGTTTTAAGTGAAGAATTTAAAATGCATGATTTTTCCCCTCTAGTGGTATAAAATGACTCATGGTCCAGAACTGGAAGCTATTACATTTGCGTTTGAGTTACGTATTCCTTATGTGTCATGGCTTTCTGAGTAGAACAATGAATTTCAAATTAAGCAAAGTAGTAAATCCATAAATCAGGCAGGTGGCCTGTACAATATCAAAAATAAACAACTACGGTATTTATATGCATGCAGTGTTTTATCATTTGTTTAAGCACTGTTGCATATTTAAATTAAATCCATCTCTTTTCTATGCAAATTATGCTCTTGTAAAATATTTTCCAAGTAGTTTTGATTTCGTGGACACATTTGCATCTTTACCTTTGCACTGGGAGCTAAAACAATTTATATAGTGAATTCCTCCCATGTTGTGTCATTATAGTGCTAAAATTCAATGAAACTTCTGTGCTGTTGAAAAGTGAAAAGTGTCTCTTTTTTTGTTCTCCTTATGTCCTTCATGAATAAGTAGGACACAAGTGAATCTCTTACACGTTTCAGATCTGCGTTGACGTTTTTATGTTATGGTAAAGGTTAAAATTTGGAAGAGAATGAATCCTCATGGGATCTTTGGTTTGCTGAAAAAAATACCATAAGTTATATATACCCCTTTTTTCTGTCAAACAGCACCTGGTTTTATATATTATGTCAGTAAAATAGTGATAAAGAAGGTCAGGTCTACTTATAGGCAGAGTTTTATTAGAAGGAAACAGGGAGTTTCACTGGTCTACAAACACACAAAGGTGGAAAGACTATCCTTGTACATTATACCGTTTTTGGCTGAGGTAATGTATAGAAAGCCTCACGGTGGCCCAGTTAGAGGAAAAATAGGTCAAAGTGGGTGCAAGAATCATTAGAATTTGTATTCAAGTTGGAGGTGAAAGTGAAGTAACCTCAAATATGCCGTCCTTTGGCTTTTAAAATAGGTTATCAGTTCAGGGGTATAGAGGTGCTTGTAATAAATACTGGACATGAGACATAAGTAGGTTAGGCAGGTCTGCAAAAAGGAGCAGCAGCAGCAGCAAGCTAAATGTTGAACAGTGTTTTTCAGTTCAGTCAAGTCTGGAGATTTTCTGAGATCGTTACTCTTTAGCCTTATCTTTGAGTTCACAATTTAATTCATTATTAAATTCATTGGATTCATCATTCCGGTTGGATGCACTGAAATGGAGTCCTTACGCTACACTGATACTCAGAATGATCCTTCTGCACATATTTTAATGGATTAATTTGCTCAAAAATGAAAATTCTTTCATCACTTGACCCTTGTGTCATACCAAACCTGAATGATTTTCTTTCCTCTGTGGAACACATGTTAGGAAGAATTTTGGAGCTGCTTTCTTTTATATGATGTAAGTGGATGGGGACCAGGCACTGTCAAGCTCTAAAAATTAGCTGCCTTTTTTTCTTTTTTTTTGGAAAGAAAAAAAAAAATTTTATTTAGCAATTTAAACTGATCAAAAGTGACAAAAAACTATGGAAGCCCATATTTGCCACTGAATAAAAAATTTAAAAAAGGTAATTGCGACTTTTTATCTCACAGTTCTGACTTTTTTTCTAGGAATTGTGTGATTCTGAGAAATGAAGTCAGAATTGTGAGATATAAACTTGCAATTACAATAAATGTCAGAATTGTGGGATGTAGACTCAAAATTGTGACTTTTTTTTCTCAGAATTGTGAGATATAAACTCGCAATCGGGATAAATGTCAGAATTGTGGGATATAGACTCAAAATTGTGACTTTTTTCTCAAAATTGTGTGATATAAACTCGCAATTGCGATAAATGTCAGAATTGTGGGATATAGACTCGAAATTGTGACTTTTTTTTTTAGAATTGTGAGATATAAACTCGAAATTGTGACTTTTTTCTCAAAATTGTGATATAAACTCACAATTGCAATAAATGTCAGAATTCTGAGATATAAACTTGAAATTGTGATCTTTTTTTTCTCTTGTATATACAAGAGAAAGTTTATATCAAGTTTATATCTTGTAATTCTTAGAAAAAAAGTCAGAATTCCAACAAAAAAGTTTATGTCCTGGTATTCTGACTTTATAACTTGCAACGTGAATTTATATTATGCAATTCTGAGGAAAAAAGTCAGAATTGCAAGTTTGCATCACATAATTCTTAGAAAAGAAGTCAGAATTGCAACAAAAAAGTCAGAATTATGAGATATAAACTCGAAACTGCATGAAAAAGGCGGAATAGCAGGTTTTTATCTGTTTCAGATAAATACGTTGGCTTTAAAGTTTCAATTCATCCAAACATCCTGAAAAAATGTATGAAGTTTGGGTGGATTAAAAAAAGAAAAAAAATTATGTTAACAAAGCATCTTATGCTCACCAATGCTGCATTTATTCAATCAAAAATACAGTAAAAACAACAATATTGTGAAACATTATTACATATTTTAAAATGCAATTTATTTCTGTGAATTTTCAGCATCATTACTTAGTGTCACATGATTCTTCAGAAATCGTTCTGATATGCTGATTTGCTGCTCAAGCAACATTTCCTATGTTGAAAACACTTGTGCTGCTTAATAGTTTTGTGTGATTCATTTTTTAAGATTCTTTGATGAATAGAAAGTTCAGAAGAGCAGCATTTATTTGAAATCTAAATATTACTAAATATTATGTAACATGTAACAATGTCCTTATCACTTTTGACCTTTTTATCCATTTTTTTTTTTTTTTAACATTTTCACCACTGTTAATCTCCTCTAAATACGTCTTTGTATTTGTCTCTATTTTATATAGTAGTTATTGGCAGTCAAAAATGAAAGAAAATATCTTTTTCCACTAAAAAAAATTACTGGTGTCAGAGTCAGTGCTCAGCTGAGTAGTTGAGTCATTTACAAGGCCAGTTTTTCCTGCACAGAATCACCTTTTCATCAGTGGAGAGGTGTGGAACGCTGCCAGGTTGAACACCAGTTACTCAGTGGAAAAGGGTTAAGAGTGCCTCTTTATCTCTGCTGGTTATGTCCCCACATCCAGCTTATGCTCTGTTCTCCATCTGAAAGCTTCTGGCACTTTCACAAGAGCTTTGAATCGGCTTTATTCAATAGTGGCCCTTGGTTGACACACCATGCTGGGTGTGTACATTTGTCGTTCAGGAAGAATACCTTTGAGTGTGTGGAGAAAGACGGCTTTTAGATGTCAGCCAATGTTAAGCAGAAAGCCAAGGAAAAATGACTAAAAGTCTGTCTGAAAAGACATTTGAGCAGATTGCATTCTGGAAGTTAGAGAACACTAGCCACAGAATTGAGGCTCGGCTCCATTTGTGATGCTTTCTTTGCAGGAGCATGAAGATTAGACAGTAAGCGCTGTGCTGTGCACATGCTGTGACAAATGTAATTTTCACAGAAAATGTACAGTTGCAGTCAGCACAATACATGTCGCACTGATGAAGACTTCAAAACAAAAAACAAAAACCCACACACATTTGTTGACGCCAAGGCAGGCAAATTATAAAGAGCATAGTGTATTTTTGGCTATATACAGTACAGCATAAATTTATTCAACTGGATGCAACTGACCTTGGTAATTTTGACCTTATGTTCAATTCACTTGATTTTCAAAACTTCTTTAATAAAAAGTTCTGAGCCGTGAATCAAACCAGCCAGCTCCAAGGTGTCATGTTATTAAAACCTGTTATATTAGTGTATATATTAGTGACTTACACACTACAGTATTACATACGATATATTTTAAGTGAGCCTTTTGGCTTCACCATGTCCAAGACTATTTTTATGAAATGTTTAATATATTACATCTGCTGCTTGCAATATGCTTCCTGCATTAGGCAAACAAGAACTCCATATTAATTTGAAACTATCATTATGTGAATATAACGTAACATGTAGAAAGGTAAATTTATTTATTTTTCTGGCTATGGGTTCTCTGTTTTGATGTTTGGTATTTAAATGACTCTTCGTTTTATTTCTGGCCCATGTTTTCAAGGGTAATAATAATGTACAATAGGAGTGTGGAAACAGCTTTATCCTTTTTTTTTTTTTTTTTTTTTTTTTTTTTTTTTTTTTTTACAATATACATTGTTATATTTCATTTTTAAGATAACTAGCAATCACTTTGTGGAAGCTAATGGGGATCTGAACAGTCGGACAAGTCATATGCTCTGTTACTGACATACAAGAAAAAATATTATAAAAATATAAAAAACAGGTGTTCTGTAAGAAAAAGAAAATCATATAAGAATGAGCTATAAGAAGAAAAACAATTGTCTAGATAGATAGATAGAATGGATGGATGGAAACAAATGGCCTTGCATGCTCGTAATATAATTCTATTACCCTTACCGCTTGGCTGTGCTATATCTCAGTGGTTTTGCAAATGTAACTGTGATTGACAATTTAAATTGTAACTGGTAATGTAATGACAGCAGAATATCCTCCCGTGTTGATGTAACACATACTGAGTTGACAAGATGTGGCTGGACTCAGTTAGGCTCACATGTTGCATAACTCCCTCCACACGGTTTCGTAGAACTTGTTGACATTTTTTCCAAGTAACTGACTTTCATGTCTATGATATTTTTTCACATCAACAAAGTACTTCAACATCTCCAGTGGATACAAGCCATTCTGGGCAAGTTATTTTTGAAGGAACTCAAGGAAACGTCTAGGCACTAGAATCTCAGGGCAGCGTATCTATCTATCTATCTATCTATCTATCTATCTATCTATCTATCTATCTATCTATCTATCTATCTATCTATCTATCTATCTATCCATCTATCTATCTATCTATCAAATTTGGAAGTTTAATGCAAGCCAAAATGCATTTATTCATTCATTCATGCAAAAAATAGTTGTGTGGTTCACCTTTTTTCAGCATGCACTAAGGCATAAATAATTAATATCGCTAAATCAGTGGTTTTCAATGTATAATAATAAGTACTTCTTTTTTCCATACTGTTAAAGGGATAGTTCACCACAAAAAGAAAATTGTCATAATTTATTCAAGTTTTCCTAAATTCAATCCTTGATTCTAATTTATCATAAGCTTTGATTTGGTCTAAAGAATTAATTATTATTTTTGTTTGAAGACTAAAATAGTTACTAAAATAAATGTTGGTAACTGCAGTTTGACTAAAAGTAATAACTAAAAGTTGACAAAAATGCAATGACTTTTCGTCGACTAAAACTAGACTAAAACTATGAAAGACTCAAATGACTAAAATGTGACTAAGACTATTAAGCATTTTAGTTTCGAGATAAAGACTAAGACTAAATCAAAAATGCCTGTCAAAATTAACACTGCATGTTAGCAAAACAACCCAGGCACATGAAAATACGTGCCTCTGTGTACAATTCTGCAACACTGTAATTGCGTACCTTGCTGCACGTTTCGCGGGAGTTTCAAAATAAAATGTCCAGAGAGTGGCGCTAAAACACATTACGTGACCGTGGCATGTTTTTATTACATTGGTACAGGCACATATTGCTGTGTTCTTATTACAGTGCTTGAGGTACGTATAGTAGCTGTTCAGACTTCAAATATCCATGAGTGTCGCAAAAGGTTAATGCTCTATTGTGTTGGAAATATCCCCTATACCAAACCCAACCCTAAATCTACCCGATGGTGTTAACGTTAAATGCAAAAGTGACATAAAAACACATTTGTTTTTTGTGCAATTTTAACTTCCTTATGTGGATTTTGTCGAACTGTAGTTTCACAGGGTTCGTACCGGAGTTCTTCATAATTCATAAAAGCTCAAATGTATCAGTGTTCAAATTGTGCTGGATGTAAAAATTGTTTTAAAGTCATAACATAATATTCTGCAAGTAATTGTGTGAACATTAGGCTTTATTAATAAAACTCTGTACCTGTAAATCATACTTTATGTGAAAAGGAACTTTAGTAGTGTTCATTTTCAACTGGAAACTGAAGTGATTCATACATATGGGTATGTTTTTTCAGTTTCGCAGAAATACAGAGACACGTATTTCTAATGAGCCTGTGTTGCAGCAAAATGTTCATAGAACATATTTTTGTTAGGTGGGGAGCTGGAGGTGTTACGTGGTAACGTGTTGTCTGACATGTTGAAGCACAAAAAGTTCAGTAAGAAGCAACTCACAGAAACTGTCACCGAGAAGCAAATTAGAGACACAAATGTGAACAAGAAGTTAATTTCATGGTGGGTTTGTTGGTTGAAAGCTTGGCCACGGTAACACACCCCCCATCCGTTGTTGATACGGACGCTAATTAAATCTGAGAAGGCTATCCAGGATCTCCGCACCTCAGCTCCCATCACATTCTGTCATGAAAACCCCTTTTCCAACATATTTGGCATCTTTCTTCCACTCTCCACATCTCACTGCTGTCTCCCTGGGTCTTATTTTCTCCAGAAGTCTCTCACCCCTGTCGACAGCAGCTCTGCTTAATTGGAAAGGACAGCATCTCTCCCAGCACCCAATAATCGCCCTTGACGGCCTCAGAGCCTGGCATCCCACACTGCCCCTCCTCCTCTGGATTTCACAGCGCTCACATTTAACATACGCCAGCCTTAATTACCCATAATCTCGCCTCTATCTGCATTTCAACCTTTGTTATCAGTGGAAATAGGGAATGAGCTATTCTTTTACAAGTGTCAGTGTTACAAATTGCTTTCAACAGATGACTGAATAGATTGCTTAGTAGGTCAATCAGTGTATATATATCAATAAATATTTATATATTTAGTGTGTGTGTGTGACTGTTTATCATGATCTTAAAAACCTTTTGATCCAAAGGTTTGATTAAATGCATAAAATCAGTTTTTCAAAACTCCAGAGACAAGGCCTGATGGTGTTTTTTTGTATTATGTAATATTTGTAATGACTTTACTATTATAAAATATTTATACAATATTTAGTGATTACATGGAAGAATCCCTCAGTAGTCCTCAGTATGAAAAGATGGATCTCAAAATCATACAATAACTGCTGGAAAGGGTTCAAATATGCAAGATGTTTGAACAGCAAAGAATATGTAGGACCTGGAGGATTTGTCTGAAGAACATTGGACAGTTTAACTGCTTAGCACAAAATGGGATTCATGAATAACTATCAAAAAGAAAAAAAAAATCCTTAAAGTGAAGACGCACAACAGGCCTTTTTCATAAATTTAATTTGGAATTTTAGTAGAATTTAATTACGTCTTTTGAAAAATATGTGAACATCTGTTACGTGAAATAGCTTATTCATAAGAGTAGGGCAGTACTATATGATACTTTTATGATCTCTCTTAATTTGCTAATATTATTTAGCAGATTCTGCAAGGTCTTTGTTGATTTATGACTGCAGCTGTGTATATAATCTCTGCTCTTGTGCTGTGAATAGTGCAGGGGCAGAGATAAAATCCCAAGTCTCTCCAAGATGTATTGACCCCTATTCTAAACGTCTCCCATCCAAACCGGGCTCGAAAACAGTGGAAGTTAGTTCCTTGTCACTTCGCAGATGCTTTTCATTTAAAGTGACTTATGGTACGTTAATTGCAGGGACAGTCTTCCCCATGAGCAGCCTGGTGTTAAGTGCCTCACTCAAGGGCAAAAGACAGAACTGCAGTAGTGCTGTTACACATGAAGTGATGTGATGTTTATTTTAGTCAAGAGGGAAGAACGTGACACTATTCACTAAATCAATAGTTACAGCATGAAATATTCATGTCTCAAAGGTTGGCGTGTTCACTCATAGTGTGTGTCTCTAACATGACAAATAATTGAGCTGAATGGGTTTTATTCATTTATTTATTATTTAGTTGTAGTTGAGTAACACAGCAGAACTAACCATTTTGTGTATCCAAGCAGCACATAGCAGTGCTGCAATATATTTAAACCTGGACCACAAAACCAGTCATAAGGGTCAAGTTTTTGTTTTGAGATTTATACATCATCTGAAAGCTGTATGGTTTGTTAGGATAGGGCTGAGATACACCTATTTGAAAATCTGCAATCTGAGGGTGCAAAAAAATCTAAATATTGAGAAAATCACCTTTAAAGTTGTCCAAATGAAGTTCTTAGCAATGCATATTACTAATCAAAAATTAAGTTTTGATATATTTATGGTAGAAAAATGTAAAAAAAATATCTTCATGGAACATGATCTTTACTTAATATTCTAATGATTTTTGGCATCAGAAAAATCAATAATTTTGACCCATACAATGTATTTTTGGTTATTGCTACCAATATACCCATGCTACTTACGACTGGTTTTGTGGTTCAGGGTCACATATCATATTTTTTGTCACAGTGAATGATATTTTGACTGGTTGTGTAAATTTTTGTGAATAGACAGTCAATTTTTTCATTCAAATGAACAAATGAATCAATGTTTTGATGAAATCACACAGAAATATAGTAGTAACTCATTGTGGTCCTTAACAAGTCATTTTTAATGAATTGATTGAATGAATGGATGAAGTGACTCACTCATAAAGTGAATAATTTATCCACCCCCCAAACACCCCGCCCCCCAACACTGATGTGCAGACTGGCAGCATGTCTAAAGTGAACTGTGATAATATATTTGTCATTCATTGTGAAGTACTGAAGCTGAATTGGGAAGATGGCTGGGAGTGACATTAACCAGAACTCTGGGAAATAATGTCCCAGATAGTTCAAACAATGTCTTTGTAGTGTTTGATGTTTGACATATTTCATAAGATTTCATAATATTCTATTCTAAGCCTATCCTCTGGGTTTAGTGCAGACATTGTAGTGACCTTTAGCTGTCAGATATCTGTATTCAGGATCTCAGAGGTTGTTAAATGTGTGTAGCTGATGAGGTTTTTGATGAAAAACAACTGGAAAAAAATCCCAACTCTAATCCCTGAAGCAGTGATAACATAACAATAAACCATGACAGTAGCTGTATAATCTAACATAGACCAGTTATAGGCCCGATATTTATATTACAATTTTTTGAAAATTTAGAGCATCAATGGATCCTCTCCAGAGAATGAGTGCCATCAGAATGAGAGTCCAAACAGCTGATAAAAACAATTGACACGACTCCAGTCCAACAGTTAATGTCTTGTGAAACACTGCATGTTTATAAGAAACAAGTCCATTGTTAAGAGTATTTTAACTTTAAGCTGTCACTTCTGGACAAAATACCAGTCCATAATCTATAATAACACTTCCTCCAGTAAAAAGGTCAATCTCCTGTTGTCCTCTCACATCAAAATACACCAACAATATTTTTCTCCAGATTCAGACAAGGTGACTCTTTCCACTGGAGAAAGCAAATATACAGAGGACTCGTATTTTGGCCATAAACAATGGATTAAAGTTAATTTGGCTTTAATGATGGATTTGTTTATTGCAAACATGCAGCTTTTTGCATCATAAGGCATTAATTGATATACTAGAGTCGTTTGGATTACTTGTGGATTATTATGTGTTTATCAGCTGTTTGGGCTCTCATTCTGACGGCACCCATTCACTGCAGAGGGTCCATTGGTGAGCAAGTGCTGCAATGCTAAATTTCTCCAAATCTGTTTAGATGAAAGAAAAAACAAACAAACAAAACTCATCTTCAGCTTGGATGGCCTGAGAGTGAGAACTATTCCTTAAAAATGTTGAGTTATTATGTCTTATATACTTCAGTATTTGATATTGGTTCTATAATTAAAGGAGAAATTCACTTCCAGAATAAAATTTTCCTGAAAATTTACTCAACCTATGTGATCCAAGATGTTCATGTCTTTCTTTCTTCAGGCAAAAAGAAATTAAGGTTTTTGAAAAAACATTCCAGGATTTTTCTCCATATAGTGGACTTCAATGGGGGATGCAGTGTCCGAATTGCAGTTTCAATGCAGCTTCAAAGGGCTCTACACAATTGCAGCTGGGGAATAAGGCTCTTATCAAGCGAAATGGTTGCTTATCTTCTAAAAAAATATATATATATACTTTTTAACCACAAATGTTCGTCTTGCACTAGCTCTGTGATGCGTGTCCGCGTTGGAAAGGTCACACGTGGTTAGTTCTTCGTCTGTGTACTTCAATTCAAAAACGTAGGGTAGGGCGAAAAACTCTTTGACTTTCTTTGCATGTTCACTTTGAAATAACTTGGTTGGTACTTCCGCCTACGTCACATATGACCTTTCCAACATTACTACGTAATGCGTGAGGTCGGGCTGGTGCAAGATGAGCATTTGTGGTTAAAAACTATATCAATTATTATTGTTTTCAGAAAATGACCAATCATTTTGCTAGATAAGACCCTTATTCCTCGGCTGGGATTGTGTAGAGCCCTTTGAAGCTGCATTTAAACTGCAATTTGGACCTTCAACCCATTGGCTCCCATTGATTCTAATCCTTTACCAGACGTAATTCTGCAGAGTCTTAGCATTGATTCAACTGAAATAACTGAACATTTTGATTAAATTCAGCTAGTTAGAAAAAAATACTTTTTGAAAATTTCAGAAGGCAAAATTGAGTTTTGATGTTAGAGGATGTTTTCTTGTTTCTTGATGCAAGAACATATTCCGCTTTAATATTTTAGGGTACTGGCAGAATATCTGGAAAACAATGAGCAATAATAGGCTATTAAATTTTGGTGATGATGTGGCCATAATCCACTAATAAAAATTGTTGAAAAACATCTGCCAAGCAACCAATGAAGACAAATCTGAAACTTAAGTTCAGCTTTAGCAATATTTACAACTTGATCCTGCAGCAGTAGGTTATAATTATGGTTTCATACAGCTAAGCTATCAGATTCCTGACACAAGAAACTTGTTTTAGGGGGACAACAGAGCTGAAATGTAAGAGACATTTCTTGTTAACTGCGTTATTGTTAACTATGATTTGTAGTCAGCATGGAGAATTCAAAGTGATTGGCATCTTTGATTAAAAGCCATTGAGATTCATTTAAGGAACAATGTAGCGTGAAGCGAGTGCTGCTGTGAATACCTGCAGTATCCTTGACCTTTATGACATACAGAAGTGAGTCAGTCATTAAAAAGGCATTTTCTCCCCTCTGTGAATAGACCCAGATGGAAACAGGGAAAAAGGACACAGGTGCACGCTTTGACTGCTGTAAGGAAGCGATAGTGGATATAGTCTTGTTTTGTCACAAGCTTGTGATACAAATTTCTCCTTGCTAGAGAAGAATGAAAGGATTTATGCTAACAAAGCCCTCTGTTAAGTGCAGGTCAACTACAAGGAAGAAGCAGAGCTTTGATTTCATGCAAGACTGACATTAACACTTCTACGCTCTAAGAAAAGTCTTTAAAAATATGGCCCAGTGTACTGTGTTAATATGACAATTGTTCACAGGTGTGTTACCCTGTTTTTTAGGGTTAAAGGAAACATCTGTACATCAAGGATAATGTCTTGGCAGAAAATTACAGTACAGTTTTCCATTTTTCTATGAGACGTTTCATTTACTAACTTACTTTAAATGTACACTTAAAGGTTTCCTCTAAAATAAAACAGATTTCTCAGAGTGTAATTTAAGCGTCTGTATACAAATCAGTTAATTTTAACCTTCAATATTATAGTAATCTAGTACCAACCGACCCTCCTGTATATTTTGCAGCATTTTCCCTTGAGAATATAAATATCCAAAATAATCAATATCAAATAGGGCTGCACAATTAATCGAACTACTAATCGTGATTACAATTACAGATGCCACAATTATGTAATCGATCAAAGTCGCAATTACAAAAACTAAATGAATAAATAAATAAATAAATAAATCCACTTACATTATTCTGCTTGCTTACAATATGTTTGTGTGTATGTGTGTGTGAGAGTGTGTGTGTTTTTCCTACAGGTTATCTTTAGGTTTTTTTTTTTTTTTCATTGTTTTAATATTTACTATAAAAAACTATAAAACTATAAAAATATGGCATGCAGTTGCTTCAAACAATAATAAATAGCTTTGCTTCAAAGCTATTCAAAACATCATTTAATGTAAATTGTGATGATAGTAATTAATAATCGCAATTACAATTTCAAGGTAATAATCGATTCAAAATTGAATCGAATCACGAAATTTGTATCCCAGCCATATTTTCTGTGTTATTAAATTTTTTTTTTTACGAATAAAGAAATAACTATTGTTGTTGTTAAACTAAAGCTATTAAAGCTTCAATATTAGAAATGTTTCCTTGCCAACTAACTCAAATAAAATATGCTTAAATATTTAAACTAAAATTAAAATGAAAATTATATAAAAGCTAATTCAAATATTTTAACAAATCTGTAATAGTAAAAAATAAAAAACTAAAATAACACTGAAAGAGAATGAATAGTACATTTGTAAAATATGCAATTTTCATGACAAAAACGTACCTGTGGGAACTTTCTCGCAAGATGTGAAATACATACCGCCATGTACGTTTGGTGACATATTCGATGTGAAATGTCCACTGAGTGGCACTAAAAGAGTTTCTGCCAGAACAGATGAACGTACAAACTTGAAAGAAAAAAAAAACAGACTTGGAAAAAAAAAAAACTTGAAAAGTCTGTTGATTGGCGCTATAACTCTAATAACGTACCATCTTACACCTACACCAGGGTTACAAACTTGTCAGGGGTGAAAAAGTTGACAAACTAAACTACCCCCCCCAAACACCCCCTCCCCCCAAAAAAGAGTTTTATTAAATGGTAAACTTCACATTTCAGCCTTTAAGAGTTCAAAGTATCAGTTCTTATATTTATTTAAATACTTATTATCAATCAAATATCATATTAAATAACAACAAATATATTTTACTGCCTTAATTGTTTACATTTTTATAACACATTATCTTCTTGTCAATCCACCAGTTCACATTTGCAATTTTGTGTGTTTTCTGCTTAAAAACATGGATTAATTTTCACATTGGTCTTTCACAACAGCAGACGTACGGGCTGATTTAAAATGGAAGATCATTCTCTTCCAGCAGGTGGTGCTTTTGGACTGGCAGTACACAAACCGGCACAGCAGCTGATTTTGAAACGAATAAAAAAACGCTACAGGCGGTGACACAGATGACTCGCAGATATGATGACGACCCAACCCCCCCACCACCATTTTTTTTTTACAGATCTACACGATTCATGTGAATGACCTATTTCAAGGTGAAAATGGCGAATTTTGCCAAAAGGTGACAAGTTTGCACCCCTGTAAACCTACCCAATAGTATAAACAAAAGCGAATGTAATGTAAAAATGCAATGGCAAGTATGCGGTTTTGCATTGTTTTTCGACCTCTCATGTTTCAGTTCTTTCATCATGAGTCATGTTTTTCACAGGATTCCTACCCAAGGATTCCGCATCCTAAGTCCAATTCCATGCCGACTGAGCTACCGAGCAAGCTTGTTACGTCTGGAAAGTAAAACATATGGAGCTGTAATCATAACTGTGTACAAAAATGATTACAAATGCTCGCTGTTTTACCACCTCTAGTGTTCATTTCTGTTGAAAACTGCAGTGACATGTACTTATTGGGAAAAAGTTCCCACAGGTACATTTTCGTCATGAGATCAGGTAGAAAATATGACAAAAAAAAAAAAATCATAAAATCATGTGAAATGACGAGTCATATGAGGCGCTCTTTTGCATACATTTGGATGGTAATTTTTACTGCTAAGCTCCAAAAGGACAAAGAATGATCATAAAAGTAGAACAAAGAAAATGCATTCAAAACAGGCAATTCAATTTTAGTTCTGCACGAAGTAATGGCTTCAAAGACTTGCAACACCATGCATGAGTCATATGGACTACTTTTATGATACTATCATGCTGTTCTTTGGAGCTTGGCAGCATAAATCATCATCTACTGTCATCACATGGAAATCAGCAGCTCAGACATTCAGCCTATAGCATGTCCTTTTGTATTTCACAAAGAGAAAATGATAATACAGCCTCAGAATGACATGAGGGTGAGTAAATGATGACAGCTATACCTTTAAAACATTTCACACACTGAAAGCGCTTTGTTCACCAAAAGAACAGATTTAGAAATGATGCAGAAATTTCAGAGGGACTGGCTTTTCAATCAGGAACATCTATGAATAGCACGAGGCACAGAAGCAATGGCACAGTAGGTCCTGAGATGGATATGTAATATGAACACAAAGCAATATGCTCAGTCACGTAGAAGGCATGCTGTTGTGTCCATTCAGTCATCGCTTCGCTGCTCGCTGGTCTTCGCTCACGTCCCAGGGCACAGTTCAGAGGGAACACCTGTGTATAGGCTTTGCAGGGGGGCACATCTATGATAAAAAAAGGCTGAAAGGGTCAGATGGAAAGGAGCACGCTCTTCATTTAAGTCGATGTAGTAGGCACACATGAATACACAGACAGAACGGAAGGGAACAGAACACTATTACATGTCTTGTGTTTGGCAGAGAAAAGTGTGTGTGAGTGTGTGATAATGTGTTTGTGCTGGAATAAGGCCTGTTTGAAGTGGATTTAGGTCTTACGCTCCAAGAGTTGAATCCATAGCTGATGCCGATTGTATGAGAGTCTCTTTGCAGAATGCGAAGGTTAGAGGTGGCGATTATCCAAAAAGCACAGATGTGGGGAACAATGACTGCAGTTGTTTGCCTGGAATAGGCTGCTTTTACGTTTATGAGTTTGAGTTTAAATTGAATTGGTCACATCGGATTTTAAATTGGAAATTGATTTGAAATTACATGATGGATTTAGTGAATTGCAATTAAAATAAATTCAAAACAGTCACACAACTGTTAGTTTCAAAATCAAAAAATGGCAGTGGGAGTGAAAAATAGGAGTACTGTGTATGAACTTGAACTTCTTCATGTTGATTATGTCCATTCTGGGTCATTTAAAGCATTCTGGAAATGTGTTTTTCCACAAAGGTCCACAAAATCAATGGTAATTTATTGAAAAATCTATTCCTTCTATTAATAAAATGTAAGAACACTGCTGTTTTGCTTCTACTTCATCAAAATACAATTTTCGATATTCAGCTTATCAATTATCTTAATTCTCTTATAACATTACATTATCTTATAATGTTTTTTGAAACACTCCATGAGCAGTGATGGGAATAACGCGGTTGTAAACTGACGTTTTTTCCAGTAGTAGGCGGAACTAATGCACAAACAGCAATCTCATTGGCTGGCGCTCATACTAAATATGACAAATATGAATTCATACATGGTTATCCTAATTACTAAAGTTCTAATTATTAAAGTTTATGCTAAATTATCATAATGGAATATTATAATGCTTGACAGACTGATGCTAGTGTCAGATATTTGTGTGCCATCATGTGCCATTAAGCTTATATATATATATATATTTTAAGCTTCAGATATTCAAATACATCCGATTTTTAATATTAGTCTTGTAAGTTCACTCAAAAGTTCATTCATTCCATTACAATTTCATACATTTCATTCAGCATATTTAATATTGTGGGCATCCAAGTTATTTGACATATTTGAACATTTTTAAAAAGTAACACAATAGTTACTTTCCCTGGTAATTAGTTACTTTTTAGTAACTATTTGTGAGAAGTAACTAGTAACTATAACTAATTACTTTTTAAAGGTAACATGCCCAACACAGGTTGTGAGTATTGTTAATAGGAAAATTATACTAAAATACACTATTAAAAACTACAATCTACTTACTTAAAGTGACAGTTCCAAAAAATTCCACAAAGAATGTCCAAAAAATGAAAATTCTGTTCTAATTTATAATTTTTTTAATTGAGTATTTCTTTCTTTCTTTCTTTCTTTCTATCTTTCTTTCTTTCTTACAGTAAAAGTCAATGTGGTTCAGTGTTGTTCCAGTCTTCTTTTGAATACACAGAAAAAAAGAAAATAACGCAGATTTGGAATGAGGTGAGTAAATGATGGCAGATTATTCATTCATTCATTCATTCAGCAATTAAATGGAATTTAAAAGGAATTCTTTATTTTATTCTTTATATTTAATCCTGGATAGTGCATGATGCTTGAGGAAATCCACGACTGCTGTCTGTTATTGATGGAAACATGTAGCACTTTCATCAAATATAAGCTATTCATTCGCTTCAGGCTGATATTCAAATATTTTACTTTGAAAAAGAAGCTCAGCACAACATGAGATGTTCACCTTCACACATGTCTGTGTAATCTAGCTTGGGGTTTCAAAACCCTCTTTTGCTTTCTCCTCTGACATATGAATTAATCTCCGCCTGCACATATTTAAAAGGTCATCCGCACCGGCTCATTGCTGGATAATGATGACTGCTTCACTTCCCTCTGCGCCGTTGTACTGTGCGAATCTCTCGAAAACACCCACAAAAGCAATGGTTTTGTGGAAGAAATAGAAGCAGCTCAGCCTAGAAGCTTATGGGTGCTGCTGTTTAAAGGTTACTGAACAACTGCACTATTTTAAAGTGACCACTTCCTTTCAGTAATTAAGTAAATTCTTCAGGAAAAAGAGAGAGACAAAATTTATATTGACGTTTGGAACAGGTTACAGACAACTTGTGAAAGCAAAGTCAATTTAAGGGCTGCTCCTGTCAAAACAAGAACGCACAAAACAAACCCTTAAAATGCAGCAATGCATAAACCTCGTCTAACCTAGTCTTAAATATTGTACTGTGATGATTCACTCTTTATTATTTAGTCTAGGGTGCTATGTTACAGCCCTATATTAAACTGCTTTAAATTATACTATTTTTTCCAAATCAATACACTCCATACACCATAATGACAAAGCACAAAACAGATTTGTGAAAACTTTGCAAATTTATTCAAAATAAAGCACTGAAATAAGTACATTGCATAAGTATTCATACCTTTAACAAGCTAGCTCCTAGCTGATGCACCTTTACAGCCTTGAGTCTTTTTGGGCATGATGCGATAAGTTTTGCACATATGCATTTGGCAAATTACCTGCCATTTCTCTCCTCACCTTGTCACCTCTCAAGCTCTGTCAGCTTGGATGGGGGCTGGCACACATTTTCAGGTTTTTCCAGAAAAGTTTGATTGGGTTCAAGTCCAGGCTGTGGCACTCAAGAACATTCATAGAGTTGTTTATAAGCCACTTTTGCTGCGTGCTTAGGGTCACTGACCCGTTGAAAGATAAACCTTCTGCCCAGTCTGAGGTTTTTACAAATTTCAAGTGTATTTTCATGTGTCTTCACTGAGGAGAGGATTGAGTTTGGCCTTACCGCCGTAAAGCCCAGATCGGTGGAGTGTTGCAGTGATTTTTGTCCTTCTGTAAGTTACTCCCATCTGCATATATGATCATGGAGCTCAACTAGAGTGACCATCTGGTTCTTGCTCACCAGTCTTACCAAGGCCCTTCTACATCAATTGCTCAGTTTGGCCAGGAGGTCAGCTCTAGGAAGTCCAAGTTGTTCCAAACTTCTTCCATTATGGATAATGGAGGCTACATGCTTCTATGAACCTTCAATGCAGCAGATTTTTTTCTGAACTCCTCACCAGATCTGTGCCTTGATGCAATCCGGTCTCTGAGCTCTACAGGCAGCTCTTTTGATCTCAGGGGTTGGTTTTTGCTCTAATATGCATTTCCAGCTGTTAGACCTTTTACTGAGATGTGTGTGCCTTTCCAAATCATACCCATTCAAATGAATTTGCCACAGCTTAACACCACTCGAAGTGTAGTAACATCTACAAGCAATATGAATGCTCCTGAGCAGAGCCAGATAAGGGTATGAATATAGTGCCGGCCTGTCCAACAGGCGATACAGGCGGTTGCCTAGGGCCCCGCCTCAAGGGGAGGGCCCCGCGGCCGCGAGGTTGTCAGTTGGATTTTTAGGTGCGCTCGACTTGAAGCGGCGCTGCGCAGAAAGATCCGTATTTTAAATCAAAGTACCGCGAGAGCTATAGACCGTACAGCGCACATTCTTGCGGAACTTAATGTCATACAGTAGGTGTTTGCAACACAACTTGACTACATAGCTAGGGTGACGCACCAGGGCTGTACAGTTTGGCATATGTGTCGAACATATGAGAAAAAATTATCAGTCTGTGCATTCTAATTTACTTAAAGGGGTCATCGGATGCCCATTTTCCACAAGTTGGTATGATTCTTTAGGGTCTTAATGAAAAGGCTCTAATATGCTTTGATTAAAAATTCTCAGCGGTTTTGTAAAACAACACCCTTTTTACCTTGCCAAAATTAGCTCTGCAAAAATGATCTCATTCTAAGGGTTGTTCCTTTAAATGCAAATGAGCTCTGCTCGCCCGCCCCTCTCTTCTCTCTATGGAAAGACAGTCTTGTTTACTTTAGCCGCATTTAGCCGCTAAACTTCCTAACTACCACGTTATAAGGAAAGGCGATCGCAAAGATTCATAAAAAAACGCTTATACACACTTCTGCTGTAGGTGAAGCTGGATCATGAATGATTCGCGCGAACACAGACGGATATATGTAGATCGGGAGCCGCATTCCATTCACAAACAAATGTAATCTACTGCATCTCTCTTTAGCGGCTCAGATGTCGGGAGTAAATGACGACCACTATGTTCATTGTTATATGCAGCAACACAACGCCTCAATCGCTCAGTTGGAGATATTCTTGTCTAACTTGCATCCCTGCTCTGGCATCAAAACAAGGAAAGTTACTGGACTGTGACAGCTGGTCTGAGGTAAGAGCTCATGTCAATCAACTATCGTGGGAGCGGCCTCTGTGGGTGTGACGGCACACCGACAGGCATCTGAGAACGGCTCGATTTGAAAAAGGGGATATTATTTTTACAGATTAATTAAAAACCACTGCATGGATTTTTATTACTATAGGGTAGATTTGTACATACACTGCCAACACACATTGATGTTCAAACAACATGAAAAAATGAACTTAGCATCCGATGACCCCTTCAAGTAGAATGCGTGCATGGATTTTGCATGGGTTTGAGTGTGTTTACAAACCTGTTGTCTGTTTATTTATTTATTATTTTAATGACATGTTTTTGCTCCACATTCATTTAATAACATCAGTCGAGGTTTTAAATAACTTCCTTTTGTGATCTGACGTGGTTTCACATCACAGCATAAGGCAAAATCATTATTTTATGTCATATTCTATATAGTGATAAAGGCTTTTGATTAGCATTGCATTGCATCTAAAAATACCTGATATGGCTCAAAGAACAGATAAACCATTTAGTCGCAATCGTACAGATGTCTCCATGTTTCATGGGTTAAAACGTCTCTCTATGAGTTTTATTCAGCTACACTATAGCGTATACCTTTGTCCATATTAGGGATTTCCTGTATGAATGAAACATTATATTACATGTATTACATATATTAACACCTTATTTGGGGTAACAAAATAGTTTTTTTTCTCCAGTGTATAGAGGAGTGCAGAGGAGAAGCTTTTCTGACAAAAAAAAAAAAAAGATTCTTTTTTGTTTGTCAAATATTTTTAATCATAATTTATTTTAGAATAAATGTTTATACCTTTCTAAACATTTATAGTTAGGCCTCCTGCATGTTAACCTTTCATGCTGCAGTTTTCTGTAAAATATATTGATAATCATTAACAAAAATTGTTGTTTTGTTTAATGTTTTTACTTAGTAATAACAATAATCAGAATTAGTCATATTGATCAAAACATTTTGGCCAAATTGTGCAAACAAAAGATGTTTTGCTATATACATAATATTTATTGCTGTAGTACTTTTAGTTCTTCTTTTGTCTTGTAGTCTCAGATAAAAAAATGTAATATTTAAAAAGTGCTGCTATTCATTGTTTGAAAAAAGTAAATTATACCTATGTAAAAAAAAAAAAATATATATATATATATATATATATGTATATATATATATATTTACAATTTTCGTCTTTTTTTTCTAATGAAGGCTTTTTGATTATATTTAATGACTGAAAATGTCATAAAGGTTTTTTTTTTTTTTGATGTCCATGATCACAGACAGACTTGTCATAGGAAAAGTTGTCAAGGACTTGTCAAGGAAAAATTGAGCCACATTTAACGTTACGTTAAATAATTACAGACCCAGATCCAATGTCTAATGCAATCAAGTTTTTTTTTCCCCATTGAGATCATCAATCAATCCTTAAAAACAAGTAGAATAGCCTGCATTTCTTATCATTTATGATTAGTAGGCCTATGTTTATTTTGTTTATGCTCTGTTTATTGTATTTAGTTTTTGTGTACACTTCATTTATATTTTATTTGTGTTTCATGTGTATCTATTTACTCTTACTTGCACTACTATTTTTTCATTTGTTTAAATATATTTTATTTAACATATGTCTGTTGAATGTGTTACAATTAATACACATTCACGTTTAAATATTGAAATTGTCATTTTATGTGCTTTCTCTTCCCTAGTCAAATTTCTATGACAGTTTTCTTCTTGCCTAGGACCCCACAAACCTACAGGCCGGCACTGTATGAATACTTATGCAGTGGAATCCTTTCAATTTAAAGCAGTTTAACATAACAGAAGGCTGCAGCATAGAAAAAGAAGGGGTATGAATACTTTTGCAAGGCATATATATGAATATATATATCAGTGATTTGTTATATTTCAGTGATTTGTTCAGAACACCAAGCTCAATTTGTTCTGAACTTAGCTTGTTGTACCTTATCACTGCTGTTTTCCCACCCACTAGAACAGGATAAGACCAGTAAGAATATAAAAGACAGATAAGGTTGTCAGTGAAGAATGCAGCTCCAACTGTGGGGAGAGCAGATGGAAACAGGGTTGCTTGCAAAGGTGCAATCAATTTTACAAATTGCCTATTAGAAATCTAGAGGGAGCTGAACTAAATGGAGCTCCATTCTGTTACTTTTTTTTTTTTTTGGTCTCTTAAAAGGATAGTTTACCTCCCAAAAATGAAGATTCTGTCATCATTTCTCTATCACATGCTATCCTCTTTCTTCCACTGTACAAAAAGGAAGGTATATTTTAGAGAATTTTGGTAAACAAAAAGTTTCAGTACACATTGACTTACATAGTATTTTTTATTTTTTGAACATATACGACAGAAGCCAATGTGAACCAACATTTTTCAATGTTCCACTGAAGGAAAAACATCATATGTTGATGGGTTTTTTCTTTGCCCTCATGAGTTCCTATAGTCCATGTGCCATGTTCTCATTAGGTGTGTTCGACTTCATCTACGGCTACAGACGGCGATCAACGAGAGTAGCCGAGAGCAGTCGCGGGCGGAGTTGAAAACGGAGGCGTCAAGTCGGACACTTTCTGCTCTCGTTAGTGAAGCTCTTGCGGTGATCTCAAATGAAGTGAATTAAATGCAATATTTATCAAATACACAGACTTTTCAAAAGCATTTTCATGAGCAACAGAAACACGTTTCATATACTGCTTAATACAGCGCCATCTGAACAAGAATAATGGTCAACATAAACATATACTATTTAAATAAAGTGGGGTTATATATGAATTTATCAGTGTTTTATGATAAATTTGACTCAATATAACATTGCGACTACAGTAAAAACACTTTTTTACTGTTCTAAAAACACAGATTTATCAGCATTATCGGACTTGAGGATGTTAGAATAAACCCAAAACACACGTGATTGTTGTCATGCAGCCGCTCTGAAGAAACTGCGCCGGCTGAGTCAGTCGGCTGCTCTCGAATCGCTATCGCGGTACTTTGATGGCACACGTGACAGTCACGAGGGATTGGCGCCACCTCAAGTCGGACAAAATTTCTAACCGGCATACACTGCTTCAAGTCAGAATTTGATCGAGCTGCGCAGCGCTGCGTTAAGTCGAACACACCTATTGTTTCACTGTGTTGTCATGTGGTTATCAGTTCTGTTTGTTCATTGGTTCCTGTTCATTAGTTCTGTCTCATCATTGGTTGCTTTCTGCTATGTGTTCCCCATAGTTTTGTATTTATGCTGCCTTCACATGCAATCATAAATATTGTAAATATTGTAAATATTGCAAATTTACTACTAGGAAACAGTTTCAGAGTTAGGTGGGCCATAAACTTTAAACATGGTGGAGGAGGCAACAATTGACCTCTGACCATCATGGCCTCCTAATCATCCTCATATTCTGATTGGCTCCATCACTCACATCTCGTCTCCACCAATAAGCTGGTGTGTGGCACAATATGGCTGCCGTCGCATCATCCAGGTGGATGCTGTGTACTGGTGGTGGTTGAGGAGATTCCCCCTTCTATGTAAAGCACTTTGAGAGCCGAGAAAAGCGCTATATAAATGTAAGGAATTATTATATTATTATTAATTGCTGCTGTCAGTGCTGTTCTCTAGTTTTTCCAACAACAACTATCACCTTGTCTTTGTATTAATGTAATGCCTATTTACACTTTAAATTTACAAAAAAGGTTCTTTACTGGCATCAATGGTTTCATGAAGAACCTTGATCATCCATGGAACCTTTCAAATGCAGAAATGGTTCTTTAGATTTTTTAACTGTTCTTCAGAATGGTTCTTTTAAGAACTGTTCACTGAAAGGTTCTTTGGGGAACCAAAAATGGTTCTTTCCAATGGTGGCATCACTGCATAAACACCCCTTTGGAGCATCTATTTTTAAGAGTGTATATATATGAGCAATCATTTTATCATGTTGTATGTTTTATAAACCATGAAATAAGCATGTATTTAACCGAAATTCTAGAATCGCCAGCAAGCTGACTATCTAGCGTGGTGAATGTTTATGGTTATCAACCAATGGCATATGATTTTGTTCTTTCCAACAACAAAGCTTCATAAGATGGAAATAAAAAATTTCCGATAGCACATGAAGGCAGCATAAAACCCTCTTGTTTGCCATGTTAGTGGCCGTGTATTAAATTTACGTAACCCTGCTGTCGGTGTCGGTTTTGGTGAAGTCTGTTCATACTCATGGTCAAGTCTGCTCATGTTTGAGTATTGTTTTTGTTTTGTATTTGTTCAGGTTGGATTTAATAAACTGCACGTGGGTTCTTAAACTTGCCGTACAGTGGACCGTTTGTTACAGAATACACAACCAAGGACCATGAACTCAGTAGTCCGTATTCTTCGCCAGCGTCAAGGAAACAGGACTATTGAAAATGATATTTCCATCTTAACTCACACTATATGAACAGTGCTCAATTCACTCAGACTGGGCCTGTCTTGTTTGAGACCAGATTCATAAAACTGGGCCATTTCCATTTATTTAAACATTGAGCTATTCATGCTGCATCTATATCTTTCTCTCATTTTTACATTTCATCCTTTTTCTTTAAATTGATAAGAAAATCCTAAAATGTGTTATTATTATTTAGTTTTATTAAGATGTCTAATCATTTAAATGCAGTTTTTTCATAGCAAAATGCTAGAGAACAAACATTATATATTTCATTTGGGAAAACACAGATCTACTTGTGTTGCATAGTTCTGAGCAGTTTCAAATTGTCAAATTATTCCTTTGTAAGCCATCAAATTATCTGAAACATTTCAAGGTCTTTCTGCAAAACAGGAGATAATGAATAAATTATGATTTCAAAGAACAACCACTTCAAGTGCACATAAACTAAAACTCAAGTTGCTTTCCTCACAAAATAGTATTGTAATATATTCACAGAATAAATAGCTTTTTTCACCTATGACCATAATAACCTTTTAATTATTTGCAAATCTGCAGATCGGAACAGTCACATGATGCTAGAAAGCATGTCTTTGTTTTAATCAGATTTTAATCACTGTATATTTGTGTCTTAGCAAAAAGTGTAATTCAAAGCAGCGTACAATACATCTCTCAGGAATGACACAGGGCTAACCCCTGTGTCATTCCTGAGAGATGTATTGCACGCTGCTTTGAATTACACTTTTTGCTAGGAGTTTACTACTGCAAATTGTCCAAAATGTATTTTGCGTGTGTGTGTGTGTGTGTGTGCTTCATGAATAAGCAGTGGTAACTTTTTAAAATTCTATTGCCAAACGTTAACTTTGTCAGCATGTGCTCTTTCTGTTTGTCATAGCTTCACCTGTGGTTTTTCCATATTAAAAGCAAAAAGACAGGGTTTAATATAGAGCCAGATTGAATAATAGTAATGCTTGGCAGCAAAAAATAAATTTTGGCATACATGGAGGCTTTGATGTATCAAATTATGTAAAGGGAGATCTTCAGAGCTTGTCTGCCTGCTGCCTCCACCTGTCAGATGTGTGAGTGACACAAAGTGCACAGTGTTTTTTTTCCCCGACATTATTGTACCAACATAGAATATTTATCCCCTTTGGCCATTGATTCAAACGAAAGGAGGAGGAAAAAAAATCACCTTTACTCTCTCAAACGCTGCCTTTCAAATGCAAATGATGGTTGTTGGTTTCAGTAAATGCATTTCACTTTTAGCTTCACAGAGATTGCTGTCTGTGAAGTCTTGAAAAGCTATATACGATGAAGGCACTGACCTTTCTTTTGAGAAAAAATGAATCTAAACAACAATTTCCTCACCTTTTGTATTTTGTATCCTCTTTTTAAATCATTGTTGGTGGTCTGGGAGCTTACAAAGCGATCCAAAGCTGTGTGTGAGCTTGTGTGAGGAGTACACACGTGTGGGCATGTGAGAAATGATCAGATTCGACATGCAGGAAGCTGTCATTCAGATACAATAGGTGGCTGCATTGGGTGTCAAGAGGGTGTCAGCCGGCGAGGATTATGGCTTGAAGTGTTGGTCTTTTGGAGATAAGATATCTCCAGGCAACAGCTGCAAAGGTGATTGCAGAATCCTATGGAAAGTCAGGCAGAATTATGAGAATTATTATACAGCAGCAAGAATTAAAGGAAGCAAGTTTACAAAGCAGTCATGCTTTTGAAAGTCATTTTAATCGATTTTCAGAGCTTTAAGTGTCTTGTTCTGTTTGGGGTGTCAGAGACCACAAGGCCATTTTAAAAGCTTGAAAAAGCAGATTTATTTAATAAGATTTTTCTCACTATATGAGAACGGATTATATTTACATTATGTTTTATTACTTGTTCTTTGACTGGTCTACCAGCATGGTCTCACTGTTTATACGTAGGTATTACTACGTAACATTTACAAGCACAAAACAGACATTTTTGTATATTTTTATTGATGCTGAAACTTACAGTTTGGACGTATTACAATGTTTAAAATGTAAAAATTGCTACATACTTTTAGCCCAAAAATATTAAATATTTACAATTTTTAATATCATTAAGATATTTGTATCAATGCATTTTTATAATTGTATTGATTTAGGTTTTTAGGCCCCTTAAAGCATCTTGAAGTGGCAATTTTTAAATTTGTAACGAGTGTGTCAGTGCGGGTTTTGATGTTTATGGTCACTGCTCAGGATGGAGATGGCTTGAGAAGGCTTGAGTTTGGTTCTATTCCACGCAGGCATATGGATTCTGAAGATTTGGATTAGAGCACACAAATAAAATGGATTCCTTTTGTAATTATGTTTTTTGTAATTATGCGTTTTTGTGTATTTTATGGTAATATTGTCAGTCACAGCATGTTGGGGAAAACCCCTTTTGTGTCCCATGGCAAAGAACCATGGTTACTATATTTAAACTATAGTAATCACAAATTAACCACGGTCTTGCTACACTAATCATAGATTAACCATGGTATTTGTAGTAACACTATGGTTACACAAATGGTAATCAATGCACCAAAAAAACATGGTAACTACACTTTTACTATAATAAAAGCATGGTTAATTTGTGTAAGGGAATGAGTAAGCTTCACTTAATAATGCAATTAAAATGATAATGTCATTGATATGGCAACTGAATATTATAAGAAGTTAATGCCGCGATTTAAATATTCATAAGGATTAATTTGTAAATCATTAAAGTTGTTCAAACATAAATAATTTATGTTTTAGGTGTCATGAAATTGAAATTATGTCAGTACTGTACATTTTAGTACATGTGAAAATGTAAGTAAATTCAGTAAAGTCAGTTTTGTTAAGCATTTTACGTAAAATACGCACAAATTCTCATGAGATTATGCTGGGTCTATACTGTTTTTTTTTTGTTTGTTTTTTTTTTGTTGCCAAATTCTTAAAAAACAAACAAACAAAAAAACGACAAAAAAAGCCAAGATGGACACATGGACTCAAGAGTTGATGTTTTTTTTTTGTTTGCCTAAACTGTTTTTTTTTTTTTTTTTTTTTTTTTTTTTTTTTTGGGGTAGGCTGGAAGAATTGATCATAAGCAGTTTGGCAGAGAATGAAGTGGTTACTGTTTTTAAATTAACGTTATTTACAAACTTAAAAACAAGACAAAATAATAAATATAAGCCAATAAATATAAGCCAGTATACTGTTTGTCTGAACTTATCTAGGGAGCTAATGGTGTGTTCAAATCCTGGTATAATCTCCTGGGAAGTAATAGAAAATTCATTTTTACAAGTTGAAAAGTCATAATTACTGTAACGGGGAGTGAATGACGAGAGGCGAGCAGATCCATTCGCAAGCTTTTATTATATGGACGAGACAGATACATAGTCGAGCAACAGGTGAAATGCAGGCAAGACGAGAAGAATAATCCTTTAACAAGCAATAATCCACAAGGCAGGCGGCTAGGCAGAAGAAAACGAGAAAAACCAGGCGAGAGATCAAAAACCAGGAACTAGGAACAGGGCACCAGAAACTAGGAAACAATAAAGATGGGAATAACAACAATACAACAATCTGTGACATAAACTGGGAAAGTTTATAGGAAGCCTGATTGGTCACGGGGGCTGACGCAATCAGTGCGGTGGAGGATGGGAGATGCAGTCCGAAGTGCAAAGTAACAGGTGAGAGTGACATCTGGTGGTGAGCAGTCCGCAGAGCACCGACCAGATTCGTGACATAGCCCCCCCCCAAGGAGCGGCTTCCAGACGCTCGAAGGAAACAACAGTCCAGGGGAGCGGTGGGGCGGGAGCGAGATAGGGCAAGGGTTGGAAGGCCAGGTCCATGTGGAGGGCCCGGTGATTGAGGTAGGGCCGACAGAGCAGGTACCTTCCAGGGCAGGGCCGGAGGCGGAGCAGGAGGCGCAGGAGCCCTCCAGGGCGGAGCTGGAGCCCTCCAGGGCGGAGCCGGGGGCAGAGCAGGAGCCCTCCAGGGCGGAGCAGGAGGCGCAGGGGCCTTCCAGGGCGGAGCCGGAGGCGGAACGGGAGGCGCAGGAGCCCTCCAGGGCGGAGCTGGAGGGGCAGGAGGGGCAGGAGCCCTCCAGGGCTGAGCAGGAGGCACCGGGAACTTCCAGGGCTGAACAGGAACCCGTATAATGGACTGGGACCTGGGGAGAACAGGGACAGAGGAGGCAGACAGAAAAAGGGGAGAAGCAGAGAGACCAAAGGATAACGCCGCCTCCCTAGGAGGATCTACAGCCGAAGCTGACACCTCAGGAGGCATTGGCGCGGCTTCTCCGACAGGGAAGGCCTCTGGAGCTGACTCGTGGTCAGACGGGGCCTCTGGAGCAGACTTGAGACCAGACAGGACCTCCGGAGCAGACTTGTGATCAGTCGGGAGCTCTGGAGCAGGCTTGTGATCAAACGGGAGCTCTGGAGCAGGCTTGTGATCAGATGTGACCTCAGGAGCACAGTGTGCAGACCACACACACCAAATGGCAACTGCCATTACAGGAAGAGCAGTGGCGGGTGGCAGGACCTCTTTAAAGGTGGGTCTAGAAGGTATTGGTGCCACTAGGATGTTCGCTGCCCTCACTGATGCTAGTGGTGGGTCCAGCACGCCGGCCATCCTGATAGGCCGTGATCTTGGGATGTCAGACGAGGCATGGCACAGCTCTGGAAGGTCAGACGAGACGTGACTTGGCTCTGGACAAATAGACGAGACATGACGAGGCACTGGGAGGTCTGATGAAACATGGAGAGGCTCTGCGCCGTCAGGCAGGACGTGACTTGACTTTGGGCCGTCGGGCGGGACGTGACTTGACTCTGGGCCGTCAGGCGGGACGTGACTTGACTCTGGGCGGTCAGACGAGACATGGTGAGGCTCTAGACAGATAGACGAGATGTGACGGGGCTCTGGAGGGTCAGACGAGTCGTGACTTGACTCTGGGCGGTCAGACGAGACCTGGTGAGGTTCTGGACAGATAGAAGAGACGTGACAGGGCTCTGGAACAGCAATAATAACTTCATTTGGCTCATGAAGATCAGCTGTGGTTTGACTTGGTTCGTGGAGATCAGTAGTGAACTGATTTGACTCTTGGAGATCAGCGGTGACTTGACTTGGCTCGTGAAGTTTAGTAGTGACTTGATCTGACACGTGAAGACCAGCGGTGACCTGAACTGACTTGTGAAGATCATTGACTTTACTTGACTCAGGAACCACGGCTGTGACTTTGCTTGACTCAGGAACCACGGCTGTGACCTTGCTTGACTCAGGAGGAATGGCCCTGACTTCACTTGGCTTGTGAAGATTAACAATGACTTTACTTGGCTCAGAAACAACAGCCTTGACGTTGCTGGACTTGGAAGCTTGACTGGACTTGGAAGCTTGACTGGACTTGGAAGCTACAGCCGTAGCCTGACTTGACTGGAGCAGCGGCTGAAGCTTGACTTGGCTCTGGAAAAACAGCAGCAGCTTGGCTTGGCTCATGAGGATCTGCTGTAACCTGGCTTGGCTCATGGAGATCCGCTGTAACGGGACTTGACTCCTGAACAACATGGCTTGGCTCAAGAACAACAGCTGTAACGTGACTTGACTCAGGAACAACATGGCTTGACTCAGGAACAACAGCTGTAACGTGACTTGACTCGTGAAGAACAGGTGTGACTTGGCTTGACTCGTGGGGAACAGCCGTAACGTGACTTGACTCGTGGGGAACAGCCATGACTTGGCTTGACTCGTGGAGAACGACAGCTGTGTCTTGTCTTGACTCTGGGGTAGCCGCCGTGGCATGAAGGAGCGCCATTTTAGCTGCCCATACCGTCACTAGAGGTGTGTCCAGCACATGAGCCATCATGGCCACAGGTGGCGTCCGGGTGCTGACCACAGGTTCTGGAGTGGCAGCCATATTGTGGAGTGGCTTGGAGACGGCGGCCATCTTGTGGAGTGGCTTGGAGACGGCGGCCATCTTGTGGAGAGGCTTGGAGACGGCGGCCATCTTGTGGAGGGGCTCTGGCGTGGCGGGCATCTTGTGCAGTGGCTCTGGCGTGGCAGCCATCTTGTGCAGTGGCTCTGGCGTAGGAAAGATGGCTGTTACTTGACTTGAGATAGGAGCGATAGCTCTGACTTGACACAGGAAACACAGCTTTGACCAGACTTGACACAGGAACAAGGACCGTAGCTTGACTTGACTTGGAAACTTGACTTGACTCTGGAAATGCAGCTGTACATTGACTTGACTTGGAAACTTGACTTGACTCAGGAAATGCAGCTGTAACTCCATATAGCTCTGGTATGGCAGCTGTGACGTGACGGAGCTCTGTTTCCTTCTACTTATTTTCTCACCAAAGTACACATAAAGTGCACATATTACAATACTGGCAATTATCAGGAAAGCCAGCTAAGCCAAATGAGTCACGCAGAGCCATTAAAATCTGTTTATGCGTGCTGGCTCAGAATGTAGGTTTAAGTACAATATGATATTGTATATGACTAATGGAGGTGGAATCATTTCTGTACAAGAACACCACCTACACAAGGCAAACATCAAACAATTCTTGTTTTTTTTTTTTTTAAATACTAGTGGCCTTGTTTTTCTTTTTAGTGATCCAGTTGTCTACTGACTGA
This sequence comes from Labeo rohita, assembly GCF_022985175.1. Taxonomy (NCBI): domain Eukaryota; kingdom Metazoa; phylum Chordata; class Actinopteri; order Cypriniformes; family Cyprinidae; genus Labeo; species Labeo rohita. The sequence goes on along the minus strand of NC_066871.1, from coordinate 27,384,855 downwards.
CAGTAAATTCGATTTGAGGTGAGGTGATAATAATCTAGGAATTAATTTTGTCAGTTATAAGGGAGCATAATGTCGCCTCACGTCTGTGCAGAATGTTAAGTGGCCTTGGGCTGCGAGTGCTAAAACAGCCACATCTCCAGCTGGTTACTGTATTGATTTGTGCAATGAGAAGCGTGATTACAGTGTCAGAAAGCAATCTTCATGGACCTTTTAAGGTACAGTTAAGTGCTGAATGAAACAGCTTTGTCCATAAAATCGTCAGCCTGAGGAATGGACAGAAAGGGCCTTGATTGTCACCGCAGTGGTTTGGTGGATCCATATGGCAATTTCTACAAACTTCAAATGTTCCCTATTGAAAGAAATGTGGAGGAAGTCAAAGCTCAGATAATGCAAGAGGCCAAGAAATGACCTTGGCAGCCTACACAGATCAAAAGACAGTTTGCCATTACAGACTAAATGTATGCTTTTATCTTTCTATGACATGTAAATGTATCAACATTTTACATAATGATCAGTCATTATGTCACTGAGAAATGTTTCTCTTCTCCATGTTTCTTTTCTTCTTTGTACAAAGAGGAGTAGTTACAAATAAAAATAGCTTTGGGAAGAAGATTGAGGCCAGGACAAATTGGCCCAAAATTACCCCACAGGGCCTTTTAATTCTGCACAAAAGTAATAGGGATATGAATGTAAAAAGAGGCTGGCAAAAGTTCAGAAAAGCAGTCATCCATGGTCTGGTGATTCAATGCATTGTTCCGGTACAGGAAGTAGAATTTATTCCTATGTTAACACTCTGTTAAATCACTTCTGGAAATGAGAGGAAAGCATGCGAGGCTCTGAGATTAAAAATGTCTTTGTGATCTTCATTTGGGCTCGTGAATGCGTGTACGACAGTTAGCGGAAGCTAGAGATCACGGTTGTAAATATGGAAATTTTTCTTACATAAATGCATCACTTCACTTCAGAAGGTCTTTATTAACCCCCTGGAGCTGTGTGGAGTACTTTTATGATGGATGGATGCACTTTTTCAGGCTTCAAAGTCTCAACACCTATTCACTGCCATTATAATGCCTGGAAGATCCAGGACATTTTTTTAATATAACTCTGATTGTATTCGTCTGAAAGAAGAAGTCATATACACCTAGAATGGCTTGAGGGTGAGTAAATAATGGGGTTATTTTAATTTTTTGGTTGAACTATCTCTTTAAGTTGTGCCTGAATGATTGAATGACTCCTTTATGATGACATTTTCAAACGAATCGGTCCAATGAATGATTCAAGAGACTCACCCATAAAAACAGGCACCTGCTACATATGGCACTGAAATAAGTCAAATTCATTATAATTATCATAGTATTTAAACTATAACAGTTAAACTGAACCCATTTAGTCAAACAATGCTATTTCAAATTCAGAGTTGAGTTTACTTGTAGCTTGTGAACTACAGTGAAATGATTCCGAACCTGATTCCTGAAGTTTTTGAAAGATGACATAACTGAATTTAAACTGAGTATTCAACTTGTTTGGAGCAACAAATCCTTTAATCTGACTTTGTACTGACTCAAACTCAAGTCCATTTTCACTGAAATACAGAAACAGGGTGTTTATAAACATTTAATCTTCTTACACAGTGAGGTTTGATGAAAGTGACAAAGCAAATTAGCAAATGCACTCCAAGACACTATTTTCTTCTTTCTCTATTTGACTTTGATCTCTCCTGAGTGTTTTGTAATCTTCTCCAAGAGTTCATGCATTCACAATTTGTGTATACACTGTGATGAATACACAAACCATATGGTCTTAGGAAGGGGCTAAATGTTTACCTCAGAGGCCAACTCACACTATTCTTTGTTATATGAGAAAAGAATGAACCAAACTGTGTGTTATCCAAAAAGTGATACATGGAAATGTAAGGGAGTGGTGTGAAATCTGTCAAAGATGGAAATGGAAAAAAAGGAATCAAAGCGCTTTATGTAAGATATAATATTCTATCTCGGTTATAACTTTCTGAACACTCCTCTCCCTTTTTCTCTTATGGTACATAGTGTCTTTTAAGGCACAGCATGTCTGATGGTTTATATATTGGAATTATAATCGAGTAAAAGTTTATTCAGCCTGAAAAGTGATACTTAAAGCATAAAGTAGTAATACAATTAACTTGCTTTCTTGTAGAGACAGCCTCTATGATTTTATATATGTATACACTCTAAAAAATGCTGGGTTATTTTTTTAACCCAAATGCTAGGTTCATCTTGTCGGGTCATTTTATTGGGTTATTTTTAAAAATTTTTTTACCCAGGTGCTGGGTAGTTTTTCTGTAATCAAGTTGCTGGGTCATTTTTAACGCTGGGTTATTTTTTCCATCCAACCGTTAGGTTAAGCCTGTCTCTGACGTAACAACCCAGCTGCTGAGTTACAGTCAAAGCTCGGGCTTTTTGAGTCCTCTATAAGAGAGCAGTTCTCAGCATTGCCGATTTGGTGCTGTAAGGCCTCAGAGAAGAGAACAACTTAGAGTCTTCTGTGAGCCATTTGGGACACCATAAAAACAGATTGGGAGCTTACATGATGCCAGTGCGTCTTGACCAGTTCCTGCCCTACGCTGACGTCTCACCCCAGGGGTGAACCATTGATAAACTAATCAAACCAGGAGGGCAGAGGACCCTTGTTCTCTGCTGGGACCACGTGAAGCCACAACATGCTTTATCGTCACCTTTTTGACTAGCCTCAGTCAGACCCATGTAAGAAGTACAGGAAAAGACTTACAGAGGCTCCCCCTTTTCTGAGACTAGCCACAAACAGATGGTCAGTGTAACTGGTGACCAGCTATACATAAATTGGTAATCAAGTAAACACGAAAAGACAGATTTACATTGACACATCCAGCCTGCGGGGCTCACAGGATCCATCCTGCATGACTCTCATGACCCTTTGGACATCCTGTGTCCCCCTCCTCTCACATTCCTCACGCACACTCTCCTTCTGCCCATTGAAGAACGAATGCGCATCACAAATTACATTTACATTACGAGTTTGGAAGGACAATTATTTGAGTATTGCTGTTAGAGCAACAATATGCATTAGTAGTATGTTTCTATACTTCCTATAGGCTTGGTGTGTTTATTGTAACCTACAAATCTAACCAATGTGTGTATAACCCGTTAGGTAGACAAAGTTATTAATATGTATGAAAAATACCTGATGTTTGGTTTGGAATAAAAGCTTATTTTATTTTCAAGATGTTGACGTGAATGAAAAGTTGATATTATGTACGATGCTTGCATTACAATACTTAGTGAAGTGATTAACAAACTCTTGGAGTAAGTTGCCTTCACGTGACAGACAAACAGTAAATAACTCTATAGGGCGGAGCCCTGCCTTGCAACCCAAATGATTGGAACACAACTTTATGGGACGGACTTTGTCGGCCCACCGAAGAGATGTATCCGAAGCTTGAACCGAAGCTTGAACTGACCTAACTGTGTGAAACACTGAACAGCGGAAGCAGCTTCAAACACCCTGCCGGCGTGAACAGCGTGAAACGCTCCCAACAAGAGAAACACTTCGCCAGCGCTCACCTGAGCTACGAGAGCATCATCCATGTAACCAAGCAACCAACCGAAGCTTCATCCAGCCTCACCAACTGTCCAATCACCATCAAAGGCTTCCCAAAGACGTCATCCAAAGAACCAGGCAACCAGTCAGAAGTGGCGTGATTCCCTCCGCTAAGACGAGCCCACTGAGGAAAACAGCCCGAACGCAAGTAAAACAAGGTCTCCTTAATCTCTTGCCGAACTGGTGCTAAATTTCCTTAAGCAGCTAAAGATAAATCTCTGCTTTTGTGGTTTTCTCAGGTTGCAATTTAAGAACTAGTAGCAGATACTAGTAATTTTGGGATTCCCTTCAAACTCCATAAATTCTCATTCCTTGAACCGTATGCATGTGTGTGTGTGTAATTGTTAGTAGTTTAGTTCATGTATCTTAGAGTAGTTCAATAAATTCTTGTTTCATTGGAAAGAACATTGTCTTGTTTCTTGTGTTCACAAAGCTACTCCCTGTGCCTAAGATTTTGCTACCTAGCTCATAACAACCTAATACTGTGTTTATATTATAATCCGGTGGCCACGGAAATAATATAAATATCCAGAATTGGTGAGATATACTAAGTTAAACTTTTCGCTGGACAAACAGTTAATAAAGTGTAACCTATTAATTCTGAATCAATTAATCAAGTCGATTCCGAATCATTTGGATTTGATTCCCAATTGAATCAATTAAATTTGATCTAATTACCCTGAATGTACTACAGTGCACTTCTTCAGCGAAATAAAGGTTTGTATACATTTTATTTCATTTATAAAGTCATTACTGTGCTGTAAATTGTATTATTTTACGCAACGTAAGGGCGAGATGTCAGTCAGCTGCGTCAGCAGCAGTTGTTTCGCAGGATGGAAATGCCCTTTGCCTTGCATAAAATAAATGGATTTTGTTCATTATGGTACTGAGTTTAATTTAAGTTGATGTTAAAATATGTTCTCTAATGGCAGTACTGTTTGTTTATGGGCAGCTTTTGGAGTCAGTAAGCATCTTTCAGCTATGAGTGAAACGCGAGGCGCCAGTCTGAAGTTCGCAGTCACCCTGCTGAACAGCAGCCCTTCACCGGCTCAGATTTCTGCGACACACCGGCACAAGGATTAGTGCTATTTTGGAAGAAGTGATTACACTGTCAGAAAAAAAGGTACAGTTCTGTCGCTGGGGCGGTACCCTAAGGTACAAAATGAAAAGGTACAAATATGTATAAAAGTACATATTTGTACCTTTTCATTTTGTACCTTAGGGTACCGCCCCAGCGATATGTATATGTATATATGTACCAATATGTACCCTCAAGATACCAATATTTACCTTTAAAGTACTAAAATGTACCTTTAAGGTACTAATATGTGCTGTTTAAGGGTAAGGTACAAAAATGTACCTTTTCACTTTTGTACCTTAGGGTACCGCCCCAGCGACAGAACTGTACACTGTCAGAAAAAAAAGGTACCGTTCTGTTGCTGGGGCGGTACCCTAAGGTACAAAGTGAAAAGGTACAAATATGTACCTTCAAAGTACTAAAATATACCTTTAAGGTACTAGTATGTACTGTTTAGGAGTAGGTAAGGCACAAAGATGTACCTTTTCACTTTTGTAACTTAGGGTACCGCCCCAGCGACAGAAATGTACCTTTTTTACTGACAGTGCAGAACAAGTTTAAGCTTACAGGCTATTCCTCACCAAAACACTCTATTAATTGCAATACACTTCTACAAGAAGGTGAGGACAAAATCGCACATACCCAAAAGGTATGCAACTTTATTGCTATTTTATGCCGAACAGCCAGGCGCATCACTAGGTTTTGAAGCAGCCTTATTATATCAGCCACTGCTACGTGTAGTTTAGATATCTCTCCCTTTCGAAATCCTGCATCAGTGTGTGAATGGCCAATCTCACAGACACAAACCAAGCGGACCCCTCAGCTTTCACGCCGCACAGCAGCATCCAGATGGCTGTTAGTCACAGTCACTTCCTTTCATCCAAGAAAAGCGCCTGATTCTGCTCTTCTGTGAGGCTGCCATCCACGCATAAACATTCTTTGACTCTGGAAAAGACATCATAACTTGGTGACAAAGGGGTCTTTGATGGAAAATATGGGTTTAAGCCTCAAACAGCTTTGTGGCTAAACTAGCACTGATGGATTTGGGAACTCAGCTTTCATTCTCTGACAGGCCAACTCTGTAAAGCCAAGCTGTTAGCTTGCTTTAAATGCTAAATTAATAATGATAGACTTGACTTCACTAAATGACAAGCCTGATTTTCATGGCGGCTGTATCAATTTAAGGCATAATGTGCTAGGATCAGATAACAAGGACATGCATTTAGCATTGCAGCTTGAATGAGTGAAATTCAAATTCAAATTGAAAAGTTGGTAGCATTATTAGACATGTTCTGCTAATTGAGTCACTGTGTTTTTCATCATGTTTTTAATCTTAAGACCGTGGGAAACATTATAAGTTTTCACATTTTGTGCAGTTGGATCATAACCAGGTTTAAGTGCTGCTCCAAAATGCCAAAAGAAGAAACAGGAGCAAGAGACAAAAAAATAGAGAGTTGGCAATTTATTGAAAACTGCATTTAAACTCAAACAGGCTGTTCATCAGCTGATCAGAAGTTTAAGACCATAGCTCAAAAAAAAAAAAAAAAAAAACCCCACAACAGAACTAAACGTGTCAAAAACCATTCTTGATGATAACTTAAAACATTCGTGCTTGATGCGACTGTTTTCAGGAGGCTGGTGGGAATGTTGCACCATGTGGTGACGATGGCTTCACAAAGGGCATCCACGGTCTGGAACTGATGTCCGTTTTTATAAACTTCCCTTGCCATCCATCCCCAAATGTGCTTAATGGGATTTATATCAGGGGAACAGGCAGCATGGTCCAAAACAGTGACGTTAATCTCCTGGAAGAAGTCCTTCGTCAAGTGGGCGTTGTGAACTGCAGCGTTGTCCTGTTGAAAGACTCAGTCATTACCGCACAGACGAGGGCCCTTAGTCAAGAGGGATGCCCGCTGCAACATATCCACATAGCCAGCTGCTATTTTCCCATTGAAGGAAAAAGTACCTCAAATCATGAAAACATCTCCAGTGGCATCTCCTTGTCATGCCAGTAAGGTTGGAAGTCATCAGGGCCAGGTTAAATATTTTCTCATCAGAGAATAAAACTTTCTTCCACCTTTCAGTGTCCCATGTTTGGTGCTCCCTTGCAAATTCCAAATGGGCAAGTTTGTGGCGTGGGAGCAGACGTGGCCTTTGAAGTAATTTTTTGTTCTTGAAGCCCTTCTCTCGCAGATGCCGTCTTATGGTTATTGGGCTGCAGTCAGCGTATTTTTTAAAGATAAAAACTTTACCAAAATCTTATTATTTTAATAATATTATTGCAGACTGCTGTACATGCATCTACTACATTAGCTTTCATGTGTGCGGTTGCCAGATATCAAGAGTTCAAATCCCCAAATCAGAGCTTCTCTATTAAAAGGATAGGCTATTATTTTCTGCCGGGCATTTCTCTTAATTTTTGCAATTTGGCAACCATGCGCGCAAGCATAGATCATCCATGGAATCCAATCCTATGGAAATCCATTTCTGCTAGAGAATAAATAGACTCCACTATAGAAGCGTGTTTCTGCCACTAAATAAAAAAATAAAAAATAAAAAGGTAATTGTGACTTTTTATCTTACACTTCTGACTTTTGTTTTTCCAGAATTGTGAGATATAAACTTGCAATTGCGAGTTATAAAGTCAGAATTGTGATATAAACTCGCAATCCTGAGAAATAAACTTGCAACTCTGACTTGTTTTTCAGAATTGTGAGACATAAAGTCAGAATTATGATATAAACTAGCAATTGTGAGTAATATAAACTCACAATTCTGACTTTTTTCCTCAGAATTGCACGTTTATATTAAACATGCAATTCTGATGTTATAACATGCAATTGGGAGTTTATATCTCACAAAAAAATAATTGCGAGATACAGACTCGTATTTGTGAGAAAAAAAGTCAGAATTATGGCATTATTTCTTGCTACTGTGAGTTTATATCATGCAGTTCTGAGAAAAAAGTAAGAATTGCAAGATGAAAACACATTTTTGAGAAAAAAAGTCAGAATTGTGAGTTTATATCTTACAACTGTGACTTCATATTGATACTTTATATCAGAATTCTGAGAAAAAAAAGTCAGAATTGCGAGATGAAAACTTGCAATTGCTAGAAAAAAGTCTATTGTGAGATAAAAAGTCACAATCCCTTTTTATTTTTTATTCAATGGTGGAAACGGCTTCTATACAAAAAAAAAAGAAAAAAAAAAAAAAGAAAAATGTGTGAGATGTAAACCTGGAACTGTAAGACATTTTATATATATAAATATATATATATATATATATATATATATACACTGACCAAAATGCTCAATGCAACACTTTTGTTTTTGCCCTCATTTTTCATGAGCTGAACTCAAAGATCTAAGACTTTTTCTATGTACACAAAAGGCCTATTTCTCTCAAATATTGTTCACAAATCTGTCTAAATCTGTGTTTGTCAGCACTTTCCTTTGCTAAGATAATCCATCCACCTCACATGTGTGGCATATCAAGATGCTGATTAGACAGCATGATTATTGCACAGGTGTGCCCTAGGCTGGCCACAATAAAAGGCCACTCTTAAAATGTGCAGTTTTATCACACAGCACAATGCCACAGATGTCGCAAGTTTTGAGGGAGCATGCAATTGGCATGCTGACTGCAGGAATGTCCACCAGAGCTGTTGCCCATGAATTGAATGTTCATTTCTCTGCCATAAGCGTCTCCAAAGGCGTTTCAGAGAATTTGGCAGTACATCCAACCGGCCTCACATCCACAGACCACGTGTAACCACACCAGCCCAGGACCTCCACATCCAACATCTTCATCTCCAAAATCATCTGAGACCAGATACCCGGACAGCTGCTGCAACAATCGGTTTGCATAACCAAAGAATTTCTGCACAAAGTGTCAGAAACCGCCTCAGGGAAGCTCATCTGCATGCTTGTCGTCTTCATCTGGGTCTCGACCTGACTGCAGTTTGTCCTCGTAACCGTCTTGAGTGGGAAAATGCTCACATTCAATGGCGCCTGGCACTTTGAAGCGGTGTTCTCTTCACGGATGAATCCCGATTTTCACTGTACAGGGCACATGGCAGACAGCGTGTATGGCGTCATGTGGGTGAGCGGTTTGCTGATGTCAACGTTGTGGATCGAGTGGCCCATGGTGGCGGTAGGGCTATGGTATGGGCAGGTGTATGTTATGGACAACATACACAGGTGCATTTTATTGATGGCATTTTGAATGCACAGAGATACTGTGATGAGATCCTGAGGCCCGTTGTTGTGCCATTCATCCACCACCATCACCTCATGTTGCAGCATGATAATGCACAGCCCCATGTTGCAAGGATCTGTACACAATTCCTGGAAGCTGAAAACATCCCAGTTCTTGCATGGCCAGCATACTCACTGGACATGTCACCCATTGAGCATGTTTGGGATGCTCTGGATTGGCATATACGACAGCGTGTTCCAGTTCCTGCCAATATCCAGCAACTTCGCACAGCGACTGAAGAGAAGTGGACCAACATTCCACAGGCCACAATCAACAACCTGATCAACTCTATGCGAAGGAGTTGTGTTGCACTGTGTGAGGCAAGTGGTGGTCACACCAGATACTGACTGGTTTTCGGACCCCCCCCCGGACCCCCCCAATACAGTAAAACTGCACATTTTAGAGTGGCCTTTTATTGTGGCCAGCCTAAGGCACACCTGTGCAATAATCATGCGGTCTAATACAATTTTGTTTTTATCTCACAATTCTGACTTTTTTCTCAGAATTGCACAAAAACAAAATCAGAATTGTGAGATGATAAGTCACAATTATCTTTTTTTATTCCGTACCGGCTTTTATAACAAGCTTTTATACTTTACAGATCCTTTTACATTATTGAAATGGTGAGGTCACCAAAATCATTATAAAAACACTTCTGACAGATGGCGTGGAGAGAAGCGAGATAATATGACAGGCATTAGTGACGTTTGGTGCCAGACATTCAGACATTCTGCGCTTACCTAATCATGACCACAGGACATATGACATGATGTAATTCATTGTGTTGTAAAGCATTAGTGCCTTAACTGCAGTTTTGTTGAAAGCTAATATTACTCACAGTCTTTATTTTTAATAAGGCATTGACAAAAATAGTGGATGAACTCTTTTTGACCCCTTCTGTCAGTGTTACTGCCTGAAATAAAGAATGTTGTGCTTTGAAAAACAACTACTTTTAAAAATAATTGCAATGTAATTAGTGCCATTTTATATAAAGTCTGAAAAGTACTTTGATTTAGCTTGATTCAATTTATATATTTATTTGTTACAGTTATTTTGCTTTCTACATTTTTGAACATTTCTTTAAACTTGTTATTATTTTAATAATTTAGTATTTACATAATATGCCTATTAATTCTTTATTACTAACCTATGGAGCCACGATAGCAATGTCTCGAAGGGTAAATGTTACATATTGTGGATGTAATTTGTATTCTTTTTTTGCGACTTATCTTACAATACAGGTGTAACCTAAAATCAGTCAAGCGATCTCCTCGAAGTGCCTCCAGTCAAATGTTTCCGCCCTGTCTGAAACCATTTTGAGATTATGTTGTCACCAGACATGCCCGCTTATATCATAAGGCCTGAAACTAAGGCGACTAAAGTAACTGCCTTTGTCATTTCTACTAGTGCTCATGTTGTTTTTTTACCCTGAGGACGAGCATTGGTGGAAGTTTCTCATGTGTACGAGAGCTCAACAGATGGCCTAGTGTTTGTCATTGAGACTGCTGGCTCTACTCCCACCCTGGCTGCAATCCAGAGGCACAGTCCTGAAGTCCCGTCCAACCTTCATCCAGCCATTACTAACAGATTCACCAGAGAACCAGAGAAACTCTGGAACGACCATTCACACCCATCAGAGAGCTTTGCTTCATGAAACATTAAGAGAGGATTCTCTCATTTCAAGAGACCTTCAGTAAAATTTTACAATTGTTTCGTTGCTGTACCTTAACTGGTGAGAATAAACAGATGTTGAAGTAGAAGTTCAGATTACAGATAATAATAATAATAATAATAATAATAATAATAATAAAAACCTGAGTCCCAATCAATTTTTTATATAATTTTCGACTTAAAAAGTCATTTGTTTTGTTGTGCAAAAAGTCATTTGTTTTTTTATTTTATTTTTATTTTATTTTATTTTTGCAGTGGGAAAAGTGAAATGAAAGTCTTGAGCTGTGGTTTTAGTTAGCTTTATCTGCAGTCTTATCCAAATAAACATGTTGAAGAGGTGGGGGGGGGGGGTGAAGTGAAGCAAAAACATTATGAATGAAAGATGAGATCTTACGTACCTTTCAGACCTGCACTTAACCTTTAGACAATCTTTACAGTCTTAGTGCCTTTGATCTGAGTGATTTTAGTAAATCACAGAACATAAAACCTGACTAGTGTGATGATTTAATCACTGTAAAGTCTGTGACCTGTTTTAACAAGGAGCTCTGTGAAGAGGAAAACTAGCTGAATGACCAGCATTTTTACAATATTTTACAGCTAAAATTACACTAATTTTTACAGTGTACAGTCACAAGAAAAATTATGTCATGACAACATTGGCTGATTTGCTGATGGCATCATAAGAACAAACATAGTCCCAAACCTCTCACTGATGACTATCCTGAGCTATTACATCAGGAAAAAATAAGACAGTGAAAGTATGTCAGTTTCACTCTTTTAAGAATCCTCCAAATTCACAAACGGAGTATTGATAACTGACATATTACAATTCATTTATATTTTCAAATGGTCATATGACAGGAAATCTCTGGGTATTGCAAGATTTATTGAACTCTGTACATACATACACTACCAGTCAAAAGTTTTTGAACAGTAAGATGCAAATGCAAAGTACAGCAAAAACAGTAAAATTTAATATATAATTTAATATAATATATTTACTTTTTAAAATAACTGTTTTCTATTTAATGTATTTTAAAATGTAATTTATTCATTTTCAGCATCATTACTCCAGTCTTCAGTGTCACACGATCCTTCAGAAATCATTCTAATATGCTGATTTGCTATTCAAGAAACATTTATTATTATTATTATTATTATTATTATTTATTATTATTATTATTATTATTATCAATATTCAAAACAGTTGAGTACGTTTCTTCAGGATTCTTTGATGAATAGAAAGATCCAAAGATTTATCTGAAATAGAAAACTTTTTTAACATAATACCATAACATATACAGTCATGTGAAAAAGTTAGGACACCCTACTGAATTCCATGGTTTTCCGTATCAGGCCATCATTAAAAAAACTGGTCCTTGGCCGCTCTTAAAATTTCGAAAATAAAACCTCAGATGAACAACAACAAATGACAAATTGCACTGTGTCATTATTTACTGAACAAAAATAAAGCCAAAATGGAAAAGCCATGTGTGACAAAGTTAGGACGCCCTTACTGTTAACATTGGAATTAAGAGGGTAAATAACAGACAAGCACTGCTAATCAAATACCTTTGATTAACTAATCATCAGCAAGTCTGAGCGCCTCTATAAAAGCATGAGCTTTGGCAGTTTGCTGGTCTGGAGCCTTCAGGTGTGTGTTAACACAATGCCAAGGAGGTAAGACATCAGCAATCATCTTAGAGAAGCAATTGTTGCTGTCATCAATCTGAGAAGAGCAATGCGGCCATTTCCAAACTATTTGAAGGTTATTCACAAGTGGAAGACATTTAAAACAGACACCTCTCCTTCCAGGAGTGGACGTCCCAGAAAATTCACCCCAAGATCAGACGGTGTAAAGCTCAGAGAAATGGCAGACAACCCAAGAACTACACCTCAGACTCTACAGGCCTCAGTTAACATGTTAAATGATGAAGTTCATAACAATATCATTAGAAAAATATGGGACAAAAATGGCATGTTTGGAAGGCTTGGCAGAAGAAAGCCTCTTCTATCAAAAAAAAAAAAACATTGCAGCACAGTTTAGGTCTGCAAAGATGCATCTGAACAAAACACAAGTCTTCTAGAATAATGTCCTTTGAACAGACAACACTGAAGTGGAGATATTTGGCCATAATGCACAGTGCCAAGTTTGGTGAAAACCTAAAGAGCATATCAGCACAAACACCTCATACCAAAAGACAAGCATGCTGGAGGAGGGCTGATCATTTTGGGCTTGTTTTGTAGCCACAGGACCTGGGCACCTCACAGTCACTGAGTTGGCCATGAACTCCTCTGTATATCAAAGTATTCTAGAGTCAAATGTGAAGGCATTTGTCCGACATCTAATGTTGGGCCAAAATTGGGTCTTGCAACAGGACAATGATCCCAAGCACACCGGAAAATCTACAACAGAATGGCTGAAAAGAACAGAATTAAGGTGTTGCAACAGCCCAGTCCAAGTCCAGACCTCATCCTGACTCAAATGCTGTGGTGAGAGCTGTGCATACGCAAATGCCCACAAATCTCAATAAACTGGCACAACGTTGAAAAGAAGAGTGGTCCAAATTCCTCCAGAACGATGTGAGAGACTGATAAAGTCACACAGAAAATGAATGCTTCAAGTTATTGCTGCTACAGGCAGTTGACTCATAGGGTGTCCTAAGTTTGTCACACATGGCCTTTCCCTCTTAGCTGTATTTTTCTTAAATAAATAACGACACTGTGTGATATGTCATGTGATGATGTTTATCTGAGGATTTATTTTCCAAATTTTAAGACCTGCCAAGGACCAGATAATTTTTTATTATGTCCTGATACAGAAAACCATGAAATTTAATAGGGTGTCCAAACTTTTTCATATGACTGTAGCTTGGAGTGTAGTTTTTTTTGGAAAGAAATTATATAAATGAATACTTTTATTTAGCAAGGATGCTTTAAATTGATCAAAAGTGACAATAAAGACATTTGTAATGTTGTAATGTCACAAAAGATTTTAGATAAATGCTGAAGAACCCTGAAAAAAATTCTACTCTGCTGTTTTCAACATAATAAATATATATATATATATAAAAAAATAAATAAAAATAAATAACCAAATATATATATATATATATATATATATATATATATATTTGTTTATTTATTTTTATTTATTTTTTTTGAGCAGCAAATCAGAATATTAGAATGAGTTCTAAATGATCATGTGACTGGAGTAATGATGCTAAAAATTCAGCTTTGAAATCACAGGAATAAAGTACATTTTTAATTATGTTCAAATAGAAATCATAGTTATTTTAAACAGTAATAATATTTCAGGATTTTACTGCTTTTACTTTGGATTAAATAAATGCAGGGTCAGTGCAATAGGGTCTGGTTGCAGATATGCATCTGCACTCTCTGCAAGTGACGTCATTTGCAGTCTATTTTATTTTTTACTCTATTTTATATATATATATATTTTTTTAATTAAATCTCTTAACATTTTACAACAGTAGCCATGTGGTGAAGACAAGAAAAAAGAAACTAAATTACAATGTCACTCTCAATCATCACCTGCACTCTCAGCTACCTGCGACGTCACTTGCAGTCCACACAAATTGTGCGTGTTGCCAGTGGAGACAAGAAGCTGTGTTGGTTAAAGGATTAAAACTAATTTAGCATAACATACAGGGTCCTGCAAGTCATCTGTAGGAGATAAAAACAAGACCCGCAAATCCGTGGCCACAGAACAGCAGAATATGAACGAATATGAATATGAAGCTGAATATGAACGAGAGAATATGCCAACTCTCGTTAAGCGTTTTCCTCCCGTAGACAACCATTAACACTTAATATGGCTTAATGTATTAAGATGCAATTAAAAGATCAAATTTGATATACAGTTTATTATATATATAGCGTTTGCTGGGCAAGTATAAAAGTGAAAGTTTGCGCATTGTGTTCATGGCCATATGAAGTACATTAAATTAATAAACTACATTACAAATTTGATGGTTTAATGGCACTTAATGTATCTTAATACATTAAGCCATATCAAGTGTTAATGGTTTTCTACGGGAGGAAAAAGCTTAACGAGAGCATTGTGCATTGTGTTCATATTCTGCTGTTCTGTGGCCACGGATTTGCGGGTCTTGTTTTTATCTCCTACAGATGACTTGCAGGACCCTTCACGTTATGCTATTAAATTAGTTTTAATCGTGTAACCACCACAGCGTCTTGTCTCTATTGGCAACACGCACCATTTGTGTGGATTGCAAGTAACGTCACAGGTAGCAGAGTGGCGATTTCGAGTGGCATTGTAATTTAGTTTATTTTATCTTGTCTTCACCACCTAGCTACTGCTGTAAAATGTTGAGAGATTCATTTAAAAACAATAAATAAATAAATAAAATAAAGTAAAAATAAAATAGACTGCAAGTGACGTCACTTCCGGAAGTGCAGTTGTCTGAGAGTGCAGGTGCATGTCTGCAGCCAGACCCTTCTCAGTCCGTGAGCAGAAGAGACTTTTTAAAAAAAAAAACATTAAAAATCTTACTGTTCAAAAACGGTTGACTGGTAGAGTACATATACTGAAAATGAAATTAAAATGAATAAAAACTATATAGACATTTTACAAAAGGCAAAAACGCAGAAATAAATTACTAAATTTTTTTTTACTAAAATTAAAAAGAAAATAGAAAAATAAATAAAAATAAAAAACTCAAAATATCACTAAAAAGTATAACAGTATCACTATAACACATCTATCTTTAACACTTTATGTACAAACTAAGAAAAATATGAGATCACTCTGGATGTAGATACAGTGTTGTATTTGAAAGAAATGTAAGAGAAGAGAAAGCCTGAGGGTGATGGACAGTAATGTAGGAAGACACTTGAAACATTTTAATCCTGTAAAGCTTTGACAAATGTGCCCAACGCCATTAAAAAGCTTTTACTTACTTTGCCATCCAGCGCCTGGAGCACTATTGAAAGAAAAAAAAAGTTTCAAGTTTTAAAAGGCTTCATGGAAATGTGTTCTGTGGGTGTAATTGCACTAACTGCATTTCACTTTAGATGTTATTGTCTAATTCTCAGAGGGCTGATCTAGTATTTTCCTTGTATTGATTAATTTGAAACTAGTAATACGACAGTTTGTTCCGGTCTTCAGATTTTAGCATTCATATAAAATGTTGATATTAAGACCAAAAGCATTAAGACTTTTTACTGTTTTCATGCTGTGCTTGTCTGTGTTTGCTGAATGGAGAGTTTGTTTATGTGGTAATAGAATTATTTTAAAATATTTTTGATGGCAATTGAAAATTGAGAATTTACAGGTTCGTTTTAACCTGTATATACCAAAATTTCAGGGCCGAGAAAATACATTATTTACTATTTTATATTTATATATAAAATAAAGTAATATATATACAGTCGTGGCCAAAAATATCAGCACCATTGCAATTCTGTCAGTAAATGCAACCCTTCTCTCAGAAAATTGTTGCAGTTGCAAATGTTTTGGTACTCACATGTTTATTTTTTGTTGTTGTTTGCATTGGAGCAACACACAAAAAAAAAAAAAAACAGAGAAGAAAAGTGTCATGTGTTCTTTGTGTTTTGGTTCCATTTTCCCTGTTCTCCTTCCTTAATTGAAGTGATAAAGTCACTATTTACTTGATCAGTAATTACTATTTAAAAAGATAACATTTACTGAGAACATCAATTTAACTTTATTAGTCTTGTAAGAATTTAATTAAACTGAGGAGAACTTTTTCACACAATTAATTCAAGTTTATTAAACCCTTTTTTAAAATG
The DNA here is from genome assembly GCF_022985175.1 of Labeo rohita. Taxonomy (NCBI): domain Eukaryota; kingdom Metazoa; phylum Chordata; class Actinopteri; order Cypriniformes; family Cyprinidae; genus Labeo; species Labeo rohita. Next base: position 27,368,438 of record NC_066871.1, on the reverse strand, counting down.
CTTTTAATTTGGATTATAGTGCTTGGAGCATATAAAAAAAAAAAAGGATCCTGTTAAACAACCCAAGATTAAAGCAAAACAAATAGTCGATTACTAAAAGAATTTTGTTCTGCAAAAGAAGTATCTCATCCTCCTCCAGCTGTCCGTCAGTGCTCTGCTCAGTCGTGACTGATATGTGTCAGTATTCATCTTGACAGATATCAAGCAGCACTAAGACAGAGCAGGTTAGGCTTACTTATTTGGCATTTCGAATAAAACTAGGAGCTGAGCTGAGTATTTAATCTATCCGATCCCTAAAATGCGCAGCAATGTTTCTTTCGCAGGCAGTTTCATTAATCTAACATGGCACGCTCTGTTCTAACATCTGACCCATTAGACTGTGAGTTTGGGTAAATAAATCTGACCCGGTTGCGTCACCGCCTGACCTGTCCAAACAGTTCTAGTGCAGTCATGTTTCATATTCAGCTCTGGCTATTATCTTAATTTACTGTGAAATATCCTTTTATTTTCTGTCCAAGTCTTTGGGGCTTCAAACAATCAGGCAGACCTGTTCTTTTACAAAGACCCATAGAGAAAAGCAGCTGTGTTACAAAATAAACCCTTCTTGGTTATTTTCCACTCTTTTAAATAACTCCTGTTGTGTAATGATTTTCAAGGGTCCATGAACCTTTTTAAATGTATATTTCAATTGCTTAACAGATACTTTGACAGAAACTGTACATTGATAATGAGTCCATTAAAACAGTTTAAGTAGAATTTCTAAAACGATTATCCAACATTATTCATTCCTCATGATGTTCAGCAACCCGTATTTAAATAATGAACATAATTGAATGCATTTTAATGTATTTATTTTTGAAGTGAAGTTGTATCAAGTGTTTTTCCAGCACTGAAACAATCTACTGTAGGCAGATTTTCTCTGCACTCTAAAAGCTCTAAAAGAAATTTTTGAATGTGTGTCATAGAAAGTGACATTGTAATGTGTATATATGTATATATATATATATATATATATATATATATATATATATAAATGCACTGGACAATATTATTGGCACCCTTAACTTAATATTTGGTAGCACTCCCTTTGGAAAAAAATAACTGAAATCAATCGCTTCCTGTAACCATGCATGAGCTTCTTACACCTTTCTACTGTAATTCTGGACCACTCTTCTTTTGCAAACTGCTCCAGGTCATTCAGATTTGAAAGATGCCTTCTCAAAACTGCTGTTTTGAGATCTCTCCACAGGTGTTCTATGGGATTCTGATCTGGACTTATTGCTGGCCATTTCAGGACTATCCAGTGCTTTGTTTGTAAACATTTCTGAGTGCTATTTGAAGTGTGTTTCGAGTCATTGTCCTGCTGGAAGACCCATGACCTCTGGTGGAGATGCAGCTTTCTGATACTGGCCACTACGTTTCACCTCAAAATTCTTTGGTAATCATCAGATTTCATGATACCGTTCATACAGTCAAGACATCCACTGCTAGAAGCAGCAAAGCAACCCCAAAACATCTTTGAACCTCGACCATGTTTGACTGTAGGGACTGTGTTCTTTTCTTTAAAGGTCTCATTTCTTTTTCTGTAAACTGTGCCATGATGCCCTTTACCAAAAAGCTCTACTTTTGTCTCATCTGTCCACAGTACGTTCTGCCAGAAGGATTGTGGTTTTGTCACATAAGTTTTGGCAAACTCCAGTCTTGCTTTTTTATGCCTTTGTGTCAGCAGTGGTGTCCTCCGACTAGCATCCCTTTTCATTCAGAAGGCGACGGATAGTGCGGGCTGACAATGTTGTACCCTGTGCCTGCAGATCAGCTTGAATTTGTTTGAAAGTTAATCAGGGTCCTTTATCCACCATTCAAACAATCCTTTGTTGATGTAAACCTCTTGATGATATTGCACACAGTGGACACAGTAACATTAAGATCTCTGGAGATGGACTTGTAGTCTTGAGATTGTCCATGTTTTTCCACATTTTTTTTCTCTCAAATCCACAGACAACTCTTAACACTTCTTTCTTTTCTCCATGCTCAGTGTGACACACAACACAAAGGTTGAGTCAACTTTTCTCCATTTTAACTGGTTGCAAGTGTGATTACTGTATTCCCCACACCTGTTACTTGCCACAGGTGTGTCTAAATACAAATTACAGAAGCATCACATGCTTGAAAAGCAATTATTTCTTACAATTTTGACAAGGTGCCAATAATTTTGTCCAGTCCATTTTTGAGTTCTGTGTGAAATTTTATCAAGTTCGACTTTTCTTCTCTGTTTATTTTGTGTTGTTGCAATGCAAACACAAACAATAAACACACGAAAACCAAAACATTTGCAATTGGAACAATTTTCTAAGAGAAGTGTTGCATTTTCTGACAGAAATGCAAGGGTGCCGATATTTTTGGCCATGCCTGTATATATATATATTTATATTTAATGTTATTTATTATTTTTATTTAAGAGTTTGAACTAAAATTTGACAATATATTGAATAAATATATGTTATATAAAAAATGTATTTACATATTTGTTTTTTTACTGTATTTTGTTTTTCATGTTACTTAAAGGGGTCATCGGATGCCCATTTTCCACAAGTTGATATGATTCTTTAGGGTTTTAATTAAAAGTCTATAACATACTTTGGTTAAAATTTCTCAATGGTTGTGTAAAAAACTCCCTTTTTACCTTCTCAAAATAAGCTCTGTTCACAGCAACCTGTTGCATGTTCCTTTAAATGCTAATGAGCTCTGCTCACCCCGCCCCTCTTATCCGTTGGTGATGAGCCATGATGTTTACTTCAGCTGCGAAACTTGCTAACTAGCACATTATTAGGAAAGGCAATTTGCAAATCATCATAAAAAAACCCTTATACTCGCTTCTTCTTTAGGTGAAGCTGCATCACGAATGATTTGCGTGAACAAAAATGAAAGTAACGTTAATCCTCTGCGTCTTCAGCGGCTCAGATGTCGGGAGTAAATGACGACTGCTATGTTCATTATTACATCCAACAATGAAACACCTCAGTCGCTTAGAAGACATTCTTGTCTTCCCCTACTCTGGCATCGACACAATGGCGACTGTTCACAGCTCACTCAGGGTGAAGGCTGCGTCAATCAACTATCGTAGGAGCGGCTTTGGTCATTTTTCTCCATATAATGGACTGATATGGTGCCCCAATTTTGAACTTCCAAAATGCAGTTTAAATGCGGCCTCAAACGATCCCAAATGCGGTTGTAAACGATCCCAGCCGAGGAAGAAGGGTCTTATCTAGTGAAACAATTGGTTATTTTCATAAAAAAAACACAATTTATATACTTTTTAGTGTCAAACGCTCATCTTGTCTTACTCTGCCTAAACTGTTTTTCATTCCGGTTCATGACAGTTAGGGTATGTCAGAAACTTCCCATCTCATGTTCTCCCTCAACTCCAAAATCGTCTTGTATCGCTGTTTTACCTTTTTTGTTAAGGGTGTTTGATCTTCTTTGCATGTTCACTTTGCATAGACTAGGTCGGAACTTCTGCAGTGATGTAGGATGATTTTGAAATGATTTTTGAAGTTGAGGGAAAAAATAGGGAGGGAGTTTTTCAACATACCCTAACCGTCTTGAACCAGAATACACAGTGTTCAGGGAGAGTAAGACCAGATGAGCGTTTGAGATTAAAAAGTATTTAAATTGTATTTTTTAATGAAAATAACCAATTGTTTCGCTAGATAAGACCCTTCTTCCTCTGCTGGGATCATTTACAACCGCATTATGTTTTTTGAAAACAAAAATCCTGAAATGTTTAACTCAAAAAACATCAATTCTTTACAGCTGAACAAAGAATGACATGAACATCTTGGATGACAAGGAGTGACATTATCTGTCAATTTTTGTTCTGGAAGTGTACTATACATAGTACTGTTCATTAACAATGACTCTGATCAGGCAGAACGGACTTATTTCCTTTGTTCCTTTAAAGAAAATTGACCTTGTTTCTAATGTCATTAGCTGAGTCAAGGTTCCATATTACAATCCCCAGGCAGCCATTTCAGCCATTTCTGGTCCTAATGGAACAGACTGTTTTCAAGTATTCAGGGGTGCAAAGCGAGGTCGCCCCTTATGCACGTCTTGGTTACATCACAACTGAACCCTTGACTGATGTGATTAGTCCTACACTCTCTGCGCATGGCGTGCAAGTTTGATGGCATGCGTCACAAGATAAGCCTGTTTGCAGATGCTGTCTTAACATTGCTTTCCAGTCCACAGACATCAATACCAGCCCTGTTTAGTAATATTGATTCATTTAGCAAATTTTCTGGTTACAGAATCAATTTGTATGAAGCCAGAAGCCATTCCATCAGGGAGTTACAGTAAGGTTTTGACTGGTTTATCCAGGTTTAGGTTTAATAAATTCACAGAGGTTAAAGTTAAATATGGTGTGTTTTGTTTGAATAGCACAAACAGATAAACATGAACTGGCTTTATTCTATGTGTATTGCTGTCTATCTTGTTTGACTACAGACAATACAAGGCCCAGTGAAAATTAATGTTCAGGTTTTGCTATTATTTGTTTCCTTTCCTGTATGATGCATTACTTCATGACTCAAATGCAATAATTACTTCTTACTGTGCCAGAAAGTAGATTTATAAGACATGACTCATTTCCATTCTGAAGAATAATGCAATGAGTGCATTAAGTCTAAACACTTGTGTACAGATATTCACATAACAAATGGCCTCTAATGTTTCAGGTGCATCTAAAATTTATTTTAAGGCTTTTGTTTATTCATTTATCTTTAGGTTCACTGCCAAATATCGATCTGTCACAACTGCATGAAAAAAGTAGAAAGCTGTCATTGGGGCCGTATCTTTTTAAAAGGTAGTAATATATACACTGCACTTTTATAGAAGCAGTATGAACCATTTTGAGGTAAATAAGGTACAAAATTCCTTTCTCTGTTGTGCTATATATCTTGTAAGAAGTTATCCTAGTTTCTATTAATCTTCATTTGATTGCATTGCTTTAAATAATCTGTACTCTGACAAGTTTTCATGTTGCTGTCTGAGGTAAAACACAAGTACTTTGTTGGTCATTTCGACACAGGGACTGCTATCTGGGATCCTGTGCTTCCAGACACACAGTTATGTGGATGCATGAGGAATGTAATTCCGAGTGACATTCTTCCAGATTTGTACATTTAATTTATCATACAGAGGTCTAGAAATAGCTCCAACACGTTTAATGCATTCCAGTGATGTTAGGAGTATCGCCATCTGAGCCTTAGTCTTGTGTGTTTTCCTCTTTGAAACGCTCCCTTGTGAGGTGTGATGGAATGTCGGAAGTCTGTATGGTAGTAAAAGCTGTCTGTCAAAGCAAAACAACACACATGTTAAGAATTTTTAGTCATGAATAAGCTCTTAAAGCTTTGGCTTGTGGTATTTAATACATTTTACATGACTTATTGATCATCACCCTGTTCAAAAGTTTTCACCCCCCGACTCTAATGCATCGTGTTTCCATCTGGAGCATCAGTGAATGTTTGAACCTTTTTTAATAGTTGTGTTTGAGTCCCTCAGTTGTCCTCAATGTGAAAAGATGGATCTCAAAATCATAAAATCACTGTTGAAAGGGGTTCAGATATGCAAAAGATGCTGGAAAACTTAAGAATCTGCAGGACCTGGAGGATTTTTCTGAAGAACAGCGGGCAGTTTAACTGTTCAGAACAAACAAGGGACTCATAAACAACCATCACAAAGCAAAACAAACAAAAAAACAGTCGTAGATTATCCAGGTAACCACACACAGTATTAAGAACCAAGGGTTCCCAAACTTTTGAAGGGGATCATTTTATCATTTTTTTTGTCTTGTGGACCATATGTAACATCTTTTATGTAAAATATCTTACTCAAGACAGTACTAAATAAAAAACAACATGCATTTTGTATGACTTGTTAAAATTATTCACATTTTCACAGATTCTGCAAGGGGTTCCCAAACTTTTGCATGCCACTGTATATTAATTAATCATAATAATCACAATAAAGTGTTCTAGTTGCAAGTGATATAATAGACATAAATAGTAATGCATTTATAATACTGCCAAACAAATGTTTGGGATCAGTAAGAATTGTAATAAAAAAACTCTAATATTGTGAAATATTATTACAATTTAAAATAATAGTTTTCTATTTTAATATACTTTAAAACATAATTTATTTTTGTGATAAAATGCCAAATTTTCATCAGCGTTACTCTAGTCTTCAGTGTCACATGATCCTTCAGTAAAAAATTTAATATGCTGATTTATTATCAGTATTGGAAATGGTTGTGCTGCTTAATATTTTTTCAGGGTTCTTTAATGAATAAAAAGTTAAAAATGACAGTATTTATTCAAAATAGAAATCTTTTCTAACAATATAAGTCTATATTGTCATCAAAAGTACTAATTTTTATTTTAAAAAAAGAAACAGAAGTGAATAAAGTGTATATTGTTCCAAAATATTTTTAGTTTAAACACTGTTCTTTTTAATTTTTGTCAAAGAATCCTGAAACAGGTATCACAGATCCTAGTAAGTAAGTTAGTAAATAAATAAATAAATAAATAAATAAAAAGCAGCACAACTGGTTCCAACACTAATAATTAATTGTTATATTAGAATGATTTTCAAAGGATCATGTGATGCTGAAAACTGCAGTAATGATGCTGAAAATTCAGCTTTTCGTCACAGACATAAATTATATTTTAAAGTATATTAAAATAGAAAACCATTATTTTAAACCGTAATAATATTTCCCAATATCACTGTTTTTTCTGTATTTTTTTTTGTATAGTTTTTTTTTTTTTCTTATTTTCTTACAATATAAGCAATAAGTCGTTACCTAAAATTGTTTTATTTTAAATAATGATAGGTAAGATTAATTAAAATAATGGAAATCACAATAATTAGCATTACTGGATGCTACTGCATTTGGAGGCAACTTTTTTCATTACTATAGAATTCATCTGCATTAGATATCAATACTTTCTCAGTGTTGTTGTTGCTGCTGTTGTTTTTTTTCTCCTGAGCAGACCTGAGTTCCTGTGAGCCAGCTCCTCTCTCAACAGCTCAGTGCATTATCTGACATTCTCCATCTGTAGCTATCGACCAACCACAGCAATTTAATCTATGAAGCAGTGTGTCTCCTAAAACACAACCTGGGTGTTTGGGGTGGTCGGGCAGATAAGAGGTGGTTTCGGAGCAAGGCCTGCACCCCGAGCTCTTAACCTTATCTGCACCTGAGCTCTGACGCGCATGTGTGTGGCATTGCTATGAACCAAAAAGCTGGGTTGCACTGGTTGAAGGATTAACAACTGCACTACAAGACTTTTGAACAACATAAAACAGATAACAGAGAACAATAGCAGCCAGATGTTCCTTTAGTCACACCGGGAGATTTATAGGTCAGTGAGAATGGAATGTCCCAGAATACACCTGGAATTTAATGTAAAAATGTGCGCCTTTTTAATGGACATACAGTTCATAGTATTTGTAAGGTCGCAAACTGGTTTCAAAATGAATTGTCCTTCACAGGTCCTCTTCTGGCCAAAAGTTTAAATATAGGTGTGGAGGTACAGTAGCACAGCGGGCTACTTTTTAATGTGCCTATTCTTCTATAGCAAAGCAAAAGTCTGAAATAGCTCAGGTGAAGGTGACCCTACAGAGAGAGAGAGAGAGAGAGAGAGAGAGGAAAAAAAAAAAAAAAAAATTATATATATATAGATATATATATATATAGTTGAGAAACTTTTAAATGTACAATAAATGTAAAAGAATTCCCTTATACTCACCAAGGCTGCTTCTATTTGATCAGAAATATAGTAAAAACAGTAATATTTTCAAATATTATTAAAACTGTTTTCTACTTAAATATACCTTAAAATGTAATTTATTTCTGTAATTACTCAGTGTTGTATGAATCTTCAGTGATCACTCTAATGTGCTGATTTGATTTTAAATCAGTGTTAAAATGTCTTTGCTGATTAATATATGCATATATGCACTTAATATATACATAACTACATATATGCAACAGTTCTTTCTGGTCCTCAAATCTGATTGGCTGAGAGGAGTGTAATATTCTAGTGATAACAGAACTCCAACTTCACCGTTTCACCATTTGTATCACTCTGCTTGCGGTATTTCTCACAGCGAGTATCATTGTTGACGCCTAAATCCACTATAATTTTATTAATAATACTGTTTTTGTGTCACGAAATGTAGTTTTAAGAGGTTTTTTTAAGGTGAGAAAGTACTTGTTTAGACTGCAAATATGTGGTTTGTTAATAAAGACAACGTCTATTTGAAAATTTGCTGCGATGTTTTCGGTTATGTGATCTCCAGGGTGACAGTAGCCACTCAGTGCTCATGAACCTGCCTAGAGCAGCCTTACCTCGGCTAGATCTTCTGGAATTTGCCGCTGGCTCTGATGTCTCTATAGTGGTTAAACATGAGATATTATTTGTTTTAGGTCAGTCTAATGGGCAGTCTTTGGTCTCATTAATCTATTATTTGTTCCAGAGCGAATAGTTTTGGCTGAGGGCAAAATCTCATCACGTTATATTTTATATAAATTTAATGTTGTATCAGAGTAATGCCTTCGTACTTTTGACTGAATTGCCTAGCAACTTCTATGATGGCTATTGTTCTTTATTAAATATTATTATTCTATAAATAACATCTTATATAAAATATAGTAGCATAGTATTTAGTATTGGGAAATGAAGTGTTTGTGTTGGTGATTAGTTACATTATTCCGCCATTAGATGGTGACATAAGACGCCACATGCTTTTATGAGTGAGTCAGCAGTAAAGATTTTTATGCTGAAAGAGGCTGAAACACTGTTGTAAACAAGGTCATTTTTACTTTCAACAACACATTATAAGAGGCAGCCAACAAATGCACTGAGCAGCGCTGTCATTGGAAATCACCCTGAACAGATGAAAGGATAGTACGACAAAGATATCGCCTCTGTGGATATTTAAACTAATGTTTCATTGTGAACACAAGATTGATCTGAAGAATGCTGTATCAGATGCAGGTAATCACACTCACTTAGTACATGTCTCTCTCATAACACTATACATAACACAGTGAGCTTTTCATACAGTAATACAGTAAGCTTTCAATGAAGCAACTCAATGTTCCTTCATTACTAGTTCTAAAGTGATGTTTTCAAATTAGTAATGGAGGCTTGGGCTTAGCTGTTAAATTGTCAAACTGAGATTTGAATTTGTTGCAGAAGGAAGTAGTTCACACAATTTTTTTTAATACTCCCTGTTGTTATTTCCTATGTATTTACAAACTTATGCTGTCACGTTATAATATCACACTAATTGCCATGCGATATGGCTGTATATCGGCACTCTGACTGTCTGCACAGCCGTGCCAACATACAGTGATATCACATGGGTATGAGTGTAATATTGTTCATATAATGTATATTTATCCTTCAATCTTAGTAAAACCCTATCAACAAATATTTAAAAACTACCAAATAAAAAACTTTTAAAATGAGCTCATAATACGTCTAGATGCATGTTCATAGACAAAATGATTAAATTAAAACTAAATAGAATCATTTCCCTTAAAACTGCAATGAATAAAGAAAATGTAATGTTTTCAATTATCTTTCATTTAAATAAAATCATTTGTTGATTTTAGTAAACAATAGCGATCCAAGCATTGCTTTACATTATAATAGAGGCATTTACATCTGGAGAACATGAATGTTTGTTTATTAATTGCCGCCAGCTTTTTACAACAATCTGATAAAAATGAATAATGATCACGTAAACAGGAAGTGAGCATCTTGCTATCTGGCAGTCTTAGAGGGCACCGTGCCCTTGGGCAAAGTCATGACGCTGTTCCTCACATCAAGCAGGGAACGAGGGACTGTTAAAAGCATCGCTGCCGCATTAGAGCATATAAATATGTCGGAAACACGAGCTGTGATCTCCCAAAGCTGCCGTCATCTTGTGCTATTAAGAGAATTTATTTGAAAAATACCACATCTTTTAATTGTTTGTGCTTACTTCATAAGTGACAATAAACTATAAACATGCAATTTTCCTCAGCATTAAGTTGAAAGATGAATATATGTGGTCTTGTAACATGGGTCAAATTACATTACTGTAACTCAGTCAAGTTCACTCTATTAACCGTCTGTCATAAATTTTCAATCACAAAATAAAAACAAAGGACACTTTTATACCTCTCATTTTAGTGAGATGTTTCTCCAGACCGAACAATATGCTCATATTGAGTTTGATGTACAATTACTGTAGCTTAACAGTTCAGGTTAAGATAACATCAATTAGAAAAGCTTTGATGTGACATTCAAAATGCATCAGTCCATTTTTATTTGCCGAAAGATTGATATAAAGTTAAAATATGAATGCAAATATATGACTGTAGAGTTTAATGCGAAGCTCTTGAACCTGCATTAGACCTGGCAATCTAAACCGAGAGTTTTTGCACACCTACACACTTTCCAGCTTGTAATAGGTAAAGTGACCTTGCTTTCATTCCGTTTTTATGAAGTTTGCTCTGCGTAGAGGAACTTGGCTTGGCAATGTGACATCAGTATGTATTATGCAATTCATTACATGTACTTCTTTGGTTTGAGAATGTCTTTCTGAGACTGTAGTGGCGCTAGTGTTGCTTAAAGAAATGCACCACAGTCTAGTACTTCTCAAATGATCTTCTTTTATCCCTGTGGACATTTTGCTGAAGGTTTCTACAGGTTTTCTGTGGGCTTAGGTGAGCTCTACGTGTTCAAAACCAATTTCTTTTTCTGATCTTCAAGACTTATTGAGGTCATTGTAACGTGACCCTCTGCTCTGACCTCTTTCTTGGCCTATGTGAGGAATTTAACCAGATGAGTGAAATAAAGAATTCCAAAGATCCGGTGCAAATGTCAGGGAAAAACCCTCTTATGAAAAGCTCAGCTTTTGGAGCTGTGCGGGGGTCTTTAGCCAAAAATGTGGATCTTTGTTATGGAGGAGAGGAGATTTCATAGTTTGTGAAATCGCAATCACTTTTTAACAAGACAGATTTATTTTCGCATAGAATAATTTATGCTTGCATTGAGATAAACTAAAGCATAAACTTTCTTTTTGTATGATAACAGTCTATTCTCAGTAGTATTACAAAATGTCAGTTGCATCTGTTTTGAATTGTAGTTAAATTACAAGAACCTGAAGTTATTTAAAGGGACAGTTCACCCAGAAGTGAAGTGTTGTCTTTATTTACTCACCCTCATTCAGTATGAGCTACATTTATGATGTGTTTGGTATTGTATTTGGTATTTTTCTTGTTGGGGCTTGACAGCTGTGATCACTATGAACTGTCATTATATGCCAAAAGCTGCATGCTTTCATGCTGAGCTAGAAAAAAAATAACAGCTTATGGATTGGAATTGACATGAGGGCGAGTAAATGGTGTGCAGATATTAGTAATGAGCAAATATAAGCAGAGAAACCTGCTGAATATTGTTGCATCCATTCGGTATTTTTTTCCATTTAATATGTTTATGACGTTCTGATAATTTCCAGGACCATTATGGTTATTGCTCAGAAGCAAATTGTTTTCAAAAGCATCACTGTAGGTGTAATCATGCAAAATAAATCCACCCAAACATCCATTTCACATCAGCTTAATCATACAGATAAATAAAAATGTCCATATCGCTTTCTGCATTTTATATTAATGCATCCTGATCCCGCAGGCAACCTTACATGATCCATTATTTATTATTATTCTCACTTTGATTTATGCAATGCTGATGTTTTCAGGTTCATATTGTCTTAAAGAAATATAGTTCACCACAAAATGAAAATTCTCTGAAAATATACTCACCCTCAGGCCATCCAAGATCAGAACAGATTTGGAGAAATTTAGCATTACATCACTTGGTCACTATCTGCAGTGAATGGGTGCTGTTCAGTCCATCAAGTAACATCTTGTGATGTGCAAATGGGCATGTTTGTAAAATCTATCAAGACATTTTAACTTCAAACTGGGCTGGGCGATAAATAAATAACAACAATTATCATGCTATATGAGTTGCCTCAATAAGCGATAACAAGTGTTTGATAAATTGACTCGGTTAACAGCCATATGAAACAGTGCTGACAAACAGGAGAAACACTTTGCACAACAATACAGTCAGAAGGCTTTTTATTCTACAAATCACCATCACATACCATAGATTTACTGTACTAACTGCACAGTGGTATTGTCTCAGAAATGTAGATATATTTGTGTCGAATTTTATTATTAATGTAGACATGTATTAAATGTATTGAAGGAGGAGTAATGGATATTCCATTCCAAAATAATAAAAACAGTGTTTTTTTTGTGATTAAGCTATAGCGTTTATGCATTTATACTAAATGTATTTACACTACAGTTTTTCATACAAATACCTAGGAACCATATTACATTTTTACCATGGTATTGAGGTGCTATATTTGTGGTTATTATCATGATCTACAGTAGTCAACATTTGAAGTGGATCAAAAAAAGTTCATCAAACTTGTCCTAAGACAAGAATGGGTATTGTTTTGGTTTTGGGACACCTTTTATGAAAGGTTTTGATCCACTTCAAATGTTGACTACTGTATAGATGTTACTATGGAAGAGAAACTGTTAAAAAAAAAAAAAAGTTATAATAATTACATTTCACCATATAAAAATAAGGTTGCTAGAATTTTAACAGATATTCCTATAAATCTAAATCTAACATAAATCTACATCTGCATCCCAACTCAAGTTATATCAAATGTGTATTTCTAAGAGACAAAAAATGTTAGCTATATTATTATTATTATTATTGTTATCATCAGGTAACACAAACCTGTTTTTTGATTTAAAACACTATTACTCATTAAAACATGCAGAACTAAGAAATTATTTTTTTCTATTGCGATATTTATCTTGTTAAGGCAAAAAAGACTGGAAAAAGTGTGAAGAATTCCAAAAACATGATTTGTTTGTCATGTTTTGACCATAAAGAATATTTTAAAGCCACATTTAACTTTCACATTGTAGCAAAAATCTGTCTTTAAATGTGAAAGAATTAAAAATTTGACATTTATCGTGATAATTATTGATATCAACTGATATGAAAAAAAAAATATTGTGATAATTTTTTGGCCATATCACTTCTGGCCAAAATTCCAGTCCATAACCCATAAAAAGTGTCCTTCAGTGGAAATGTCCATCTCCTGTTGCCCTCTCACTTTAAAATCCACCAACATTGGTTTCTTTTTTTTTTTTCTCCACTTATAAACGGTGCTTGATCTGTGCTCCTGGTTCAGATTAGATGATTTTTAGTATTTTTCTCAAATCTCAGCTGGAAGCAATGGTTTGAAGTTAAAAATGTTTTGGATGTGTTCCTTACACACACACAGCTTCAAAATATGTGGATTACCTATGGATTATTGTGATGTTTTTATCAGCTGTTTGGACTCTCATTCTGACGGCACCCATTCACTGCAGAGCATCCATTGCTGAGCAAGTGATGTACTGTTACATTTCTGTTCTGATGAAGAAACAAACTCATCTACAGGGAGAAACATAAATTTCACTGTTCCTATTTTGTGTGTTTGTACTTTTTCCTTAAAACAAAATTAAAATACTTTCTAAAAGAATTTTGCCAGCTTCTTCTGGAAAGATTTGGTGTATTACAACACTCAACCACATAATGGATATTGCACAAGACTAGTAAAATGCAGGGATTTCCCAAGGCAGGTGTTGCTCTGTGTATATAATTTCCCATATCCAAATCATTTCAGCAATCATCTCACCTTTTTTTATTGGGTGTTAGTCAAAAGTACCAAAAACATCTCTGTATGTGGAACAAAAATGCTTTTAACATCTGTGCCACAACACAAAGTTCTTTGTGTTTGTTTGGCCTCTGTGTTAATATGCTGTCAGTAATGTGTCTTCACAAGTTGGGCCTTCTAGGGTGTTTTCGCACCTGAATGACATCTGAGCTTTCTTGTCGGATTAATTTTAGGTGGTATTTGCTATAGATGGCCTCAGTTGTTTGGTATGCAAGTCAACTCGGTCAGTGCAAAAGCATGAAAGAACCGGAAAGCAAACGTCTACAGGATGATTCTATGAAAAAGGGTGTCAAAGTAATCAAATGCTTTTCATATGAGAAACACCTTGGGAATTTGAGCAGGTAACATGAAATTTTGAATAAATGCTATTTTGAGCTTTTAAAGCCAAATAAGCTGGATAAAAATAGCCCTTTTGAAAGTTTTTATGAAACACAAATACTTTTGTTCTTTTAAAACAGATCAGCTTTCTTCTAATCCCACATTGTTCTGGCTCAGATTGCATGTTATTTCAGAGCATACAGGATATCCTGAAGAATCTATATCAGCATTACAAATAGATCATATGTCATGTTAACCTAAAGAAGGCTTTCAAGCATTTCTGTAGAATTACAAAAACATGATGTAATGACATATTGAAAAGATTAAAGTCAATAACATGCCCATTCATAGAACTCAATATCTCTGAACCTGTGGACATAAACACACCACAAAGAAAAAATGTTTAGAAAAGAGAACAATTTAATGCACATCTTGATCAGCACAGTACTATATGCCTTCAACATATGACTTTACTCTTTGTGTAGTTGATTTAATATAAATTTCTGTACAGTTCCTAAATTCTCTCAAACATCAAATCAGTCATAAACAGAGGAACAAATGAGCAAAAGTAATAAATAGAATGTTCTTGAAGCACTGCAGAAAATGACAGAAATGATGGCAAAGATTGTCTCACAGAACCACAAAAAGCAAGACATACAAGATTACATCGTTTTCACACATTCTGGACATTAATGTTATGGATATACTGATATGAGTCACGTGTTGGCTCGTGTTTCTGACCTATTTAAATAGTGAGATAAATATATAGATTTTTTTTTTCTGTGCCATACATGTATAAATAAATAAATTTTTCTTTGTACACTTTCACATCAGCGACTAAACACAACAGAAATACCCGAAAAAAAGATCACATATTGACATCGTTGTTACAAATACAGCTACACAGCTTGTACTTGTTCAGACCTTCTGTACATTTCACAACTTTGGAAGAACTTCTTCACAACCTCTATAAAAAAAGAGAAAATAAACTTTTTCTGAATCAGTATTTTTGTGTTGTTTTTCCAGTAAAAAAAAAACAAAAAACAAAAAACACAGTTTAAAAAAAAAGATAAATTTAACTTTCTCAAGTAAATTTATGTTTTAAATGTATTAAAGACTTTAAGACCAGAAAACAAGACTAAAACAGTGACAAAGAAAATGATTTTCAGTGAATAAAGAAACAGAAACAAACACAGACACCAGTGTTGCTTCTCACAGATACAGAAAATTAAGCAAGGGCTCACCAACATAGAAATGACAACACTAATAGAAATGACTGAACTAATACTGCAAATGTACAATTGCAACTGAGGGCTGGCGGCCAAAAGATCTGATACAGACACTGACCTTACCAAGAATGGTGAGTCTGAACATTTTAATCTTTGAATAGAAGAAGGTATGTGAGTTATGTGCAAAGATGAAATGATAAGTCATAAGCAGAGACTGTGTTTTCAGGCCTTCTTTGAGGCACGTTGGAGAAGCACACTGTGTATGCCGTACTTTGGAATATCGCACATGTTGGAGGGTATGGAAAATGGTAGTTTGCTTTGGAATGCCGACTGCTGTCTGGAGGTCACATGACCCACAAACAAAAGCCATAGGGAAAAGTGATACAAATCAAAGTATTAGTACTACACACAATCCACACAATCCAAAAATCACTATTATCGTTTGTGTTTTAAAGCTGAAGTGTGCCATTTATGTGGCCCTAGTGGATCTGAGTGATTTAAAGGAATAATTCATTCATTTTATGGATTATTTGACTCATATTTTGAACAGAAGCAATGGTTTGCCATTAAAATGCATCAATGATGAATTAGTCGTTTATAAAAATGCAGCTTTTGACTTCACAAGATGTTAATTGATGGACTGAAGTCGATTATTGTGGATTATTGTGATGTTTTTATCAGCTGTTTGAACTCTCATTCTGACGGCACCCATTCACTGCAAAGGATCCATTGGTGAGTAAGTGATGTAATGCTAAATTTCTCCAAATCTGTTCTTATGTAGAAACAAACTTATCTACATTTCGGATGGCCTTAGTGTGAGTACATTTTCAGCAAATTTTCATTTGTGGGTGAACTATTCCTTTAAACACAATGTTACGTGAGTTCTGGGTGGATGCTAGATTGTTGCTTACTGGACCAAGTCGAAAGAGATACGGCTTGGGCACCTCCTTTAATCTCAGTCTACAGGTTTTTTCCACTCATTTTATCGCTTGCCGAGAGAAAATCAAGAATCTGGTCATCTAGAAAACTAACAGCACACCAGGCAGTCACACCTGAAATGCATTGGTTGAATCAAATCTGCTCAAGCAAACAGAAAAATGTTCACAGAGTCATAGTGTTACACTTTTTTTTTTTTAGAGAAGTCAAACTACGAAAGGCTTACATACGGTTGTCTGCATATTAAAATAGGACACATTTACACACTTCAACTTTAAAGAACAGCCTGATAGAATACATCCATTTCTGAGAAAGTGCATATTACACTCTTAAACATAAAGGTCCTTAAGGTGGGTTTTCATAGCATTGCTATAAAGAACCTTTTTGGGTTCACAAAAGAACCTTTAAGTGAACATAGTCTGAGGAACAGAACCTTTTGTGAAATGGAAAGATTCCATGGATGTTAAAGGTTCTTTATGGAACCACAGATGCCAATAAGGAACATTTATTTTTAAGAGTGCACTGAAATTATTAATTTGTATCGAATGCCACTGAATGTACTAAAATGGTGGCGCTACTTTCTAGAAGTGATTGATTAATGATTTGTAACTAATTGTGACGAGTCGACTGCCTCCCCCCTTATTGTCAGCTGCACCCCGTCGGTAATCGCCGCCCTTCACCAGGCTCCCGACGGGAGTGGGCGTGTGGGAGGAGGAGGGGCGCTGAAACATCCAGGTCTGGCGGCGTGTGATGGGGCACACCTGATGTGAATGAAGCCTCATCACCGCCGCTGTTAAAATGCCGAGCGCGCCTCTCCTCAGGAGACCGGTCTCTTCCCCGTGCATGCACGCTGGTGTCCTCGTGGGTCCAGGAAGGGGTGAAGAGGGAACCAGCGCCGCAGGACGAGTTGCCGGACCCCGCGGGTTCGGATGAGGACCGCACCCGTGACGGCTGACGGGCCAAGATGCCGGGCCGTGATATCCCCCAGAAGCGCCACGTAGGTGGAGGAGGACGATGCCGCTAGAGAAGCCGCCGCCCCTCGCACCCCGGACCTGAGTGGGGAGCGCGTGCGGCCGCCGGACTCCGCCCCTTACCTGGACCCTTCCCTTCGGAACACTACCCCTCCTTCACGGAACCCCATCACATCGAGGACACCAGACCCCCCTTTTTCTTTTGGACACTTTTTCCCCCTTTTTGGACACTTTCTGTTTTGTTTAATAAAAGCCTCTCCGAGGCCTGACGTCACACCCACTGTGTCTGTCGCTTTGCTCCGCCCCCGTGACATAATATATGTGACACTGGATTATGTTTTATGTGGTACATGAAAGGTTTAGGTACTGTTAGACACTGCAAGCACTAGCATATGGTTCTAACTAACACCTAATTCACTAAATATGTCACTAATTTAGCTCTTCAGGAGAATATATTGTTATATTATTTAACGTTGTATAGACTGTACCTTTGTGTCTCTACTAGATGGCCTTTTTGCTAGTAGCCCCACAGGTTTAAATTCAAAGTGAACATTTGAGCTGTTTACTATTAAAGTGCTATAAATAGTGAGGCAAAGTCTGATGGAGTGTATCTGAGCAGTGCTGTGAAAGTCTTCAGGCCCATGATGCTAAATCAGATCCCTCAGGTGACATGATTCCACACGCACCAGCAAACATATCTGTTCGACATATAAATAGTAACCTAAGCTTCTCTCATTTCTGTCTACATCACATCCATCACTGTCTGTGGAGTTCTGCTATTCAGCATCCAGCTATTTTTAGTTTCTCGATTTTCATTACACAGTTTTCTGGAATACATGAGTCTCTGACTGGACAATCGCGGTCAGACTGACCACTAAATTGCATGTTAAACCATCGTCCCTGAAAACCTCCACAGACGCTTCTAACATAATCAAATAATTTCAACTCATATCAATATTTCATATCCATTTATGCATTTAAATGATAAGCAGCAGTCTAATAAGTGGAATAATGTACAGTCAGATGATCGTTATCTCAAAATAATCCCTTTAATGACCGGCTAACTGTACATTATCCTCTAATATATTCTTGTCCATCAGTGTATTTTGCTGTGGCTTTTCTGAAAATTTTGTGGCGTGCCAGTAAATCGATGGGATGATTCTTTTTAGTTTTTGTAATTTGATCTTCCTTTGCTGCTGCAATTTGAGATAAACTTTGACAGGCCATTTAACAGGCTTTAAAAATAAGTAACCACAGACGAACACAACATCCATATGTGGTTTGAAATCATTTAAACCTCAGTCTAAAAGATTAGATCAGATTTCAGATATTACATACACACTACTGTTAAAAGTTTGGGGTCAGTGAGATGTTTTTAAGACAGTGATATTGTGAAATGTTATAACAATTTAAACTTTTTTCTATTTCAATAGATTTTAAAGTCACCATGAAATCAAAACAACATCTCATGACGTAAGAATCAAAAAAGGGTTTGGACTATGTTGACTGTCCAATGACTTTTTTCTCATAGTGAACTATAAAAGCTTTCACTATGTAGCGAACAGTGAACAAACAGGTAGGTTTATACACAGAATATGCATGAATGGCCAAATTGTCCATCACTAATGTTTTCAGCACAGTGGCAAGATGTCATGACAGACGTGAGCGAAGGCAAACTTTCAACCTTCAGTTGCTGCCATCCAGATATTTTCTACATTGTCAGAACAAACGGATCAGATTTCACTGCAAAAAGACTGTTCACAGCCTAAAAATAGATTTAAAAAACAAACAAAGCCTTAGTCCTAAACTTAGTAGCGACACTAAAACGAACCTTCCGTTTACTAGCAGTGACACGAGCTTGGTCCTCGGTTTGTCAGGTATGCACAATGCTATATGGTAATTAGCAAACTTCACAATGCTAGTCATCCTATATATACACAACTAGATGTCTAACTCGTATATATGGTGCTACTGGACACGTACACAACAAGCATGGCTGAATGTGGAATCTGCTGAAGCCTTTACAAATGATTCTCGTACAAGTACTTCAGGAAGGTCAGAAGAGCACAGAGGCATAGATGAAGGTCCTGAGTCAGTTTTTTTTCTTTTTCTTTTTTATACAACCTTGCTCTCCCTATCAGATGTGATTGATTGGATGTATGAGCACAAATCTGCTTCACTGTGCTGAGTCAGCAGTGAGCGGTCACAGGACTCGGTCATTGGTGGCTCAGCTTAGCGAGGGTTTTACCACATGGATGGACGTTAAATGACCCTATTTGATGCATGCAGATCTCTCTTGACTCTAATGATATAGGAGCAGATTTTGCTGAGGTGATTCTTCTGGCCTGATTCTGTTGGGATTTGAATTGAAGAAGCTGGTCCTAGAAAATACAAAAGCACACTATACATCAGTTTTTCAAATTTACCTTCCCACAGAACAGCTTTCCAGAGAAACTAGAAAAAAAAATGGTCCACAAATGACGGTGACTTCCCTGCTGTCTGTAAATTTCTGCCCACATGTGTAACACCAGTAGAAATGTAAATGTTGAAATGCACCTTGTTTCATATAAATAACTGACATTTTAAAATAGGATAGTTTACCCTAAATGAAAATTGTCATCATTTACTCACCCTCATGATGTTCTGAACCCATTGGAATTTAATACCAGCTTGTTCACATTAGTGAACAGATAATTTTTCAGTCAAATCTTTTCAGTCAGTCAGCTGACCAAGTGCACAAAACCAGTTTGTGAATGAAAGACTCATTCACAAGTCAAACTGATTCAGTTCAACTCATTGATTCAGTGATTTGTTGTGGTTCTCAAGTGAATAGCTGAAGTGAAAGATTATTAAAGCATCCAGCTACACTACTGTTCAAAAATATTTAATGCTTTGAAAGAAGCCTCTAATGCTTGCCAAGACGGAATTTATCATCAATAAAATAAAAATAAATTTAACATCAATAAAATGATCAAATGATTACAAATTACAAAAATAAAAAAATATACAAAAATAAATAAAAATAAATAAATAAAACAACTGTTATCTGTGTTAATACATTTTAAAATGTAATTTATTTCTGTTATGCAAAGCTGAATTTTCAGCATCATTACTCCAGTGTTCAGTGTCACATGATCTTCCAGAAATTATGCAAATATGCTGATTTGCTGCTGCATTTCTTATTATTATCAATGTTAAAAACATATCAATGTTAACAACATAGTTGTGCTGCTTAATATTTTTGCTGAACCGTGAAACTTTTTTTAAAATCAAGTTTCATAAAAAGATGCAGCCACTGTTGAACAACTTAATGTGTCCTTGACTTCTTACTTATTAAAAATATTGAGTTTTTGAAAAAACAAAAAAACAAAAACAAAAACAAAAACAAACAAAAAAACCAAATAAAACCAAATAAAACAAAACAAAACAAACAAAAAAAACTGTTGAACGGTGGTGTACATTCTTTAAAATTTCTCCTTTTGTGTTTGCTGGAAGAAATAAAGTCATACAGGTTTGGATCAACATGAGGCTGAGTAAATGATGACAGAATTGTCATTTTCAGGTGAACTATCCCTATAAGGCTTTTGGGCAACAAAACCACCCTCAACTTTCAGTCACGTGTGATTAGAATTAGTCTTTTTGTGGAGGAGTCTCCAGAATCCAACTTCTCAAGCATTTTGTACTACGATAATCTCATAAAACTGCTCGATAACTGGGAATTTATCCAAAACCGTGCATGGAAAGGAGAGCTGGAGTGGTTAATTGAAATACATTCAATCGCCCGCTTTGCTGAGGCTCCAAAAACAGGATAAAATCAAAATCCTTTCTTTGTTCTGTGATAAACCCCTTATTTAAAAGATTGTGTTATGTGTTTAGTATCGGAGCGTACCGTCTTCTACCTTAGCAGGCATGAGAGTCTTTCATGATGTTGTTCCCTTTCCTGCAAGCTTCCTTCCTCCTTTTCCCCGGGGTTTAGATATATCCTTGAGTCCCAGGATGCGAACAGGCTTAGAGAGCATTAATACGTACCTTTCATCTTTGTAAAAAACTGTTTACAATTTTCGCACTTGCACTGCATGATATATGCAGAAATACTCATCTTATCAAAGCGAAAGGTCCATGTTGAATGAGTTTGCTCACAGAAATGAATGAAAATCACAGGGAACTATTACTAGCTGCAACGACGTGGGCAATGAAGAGCAGCGGGTGAAGAATAAGAAAGAGGGTCACAATCTGAACATCTCGGAGAAATGCCATGCATTTGTCCCCAATGTATCCAGTCCAAAGATTCAATAGCAACAATGAAAGTTCACATTGAGATCTGTCAAAGATATTGTTTTCCAATTGGAAAACTGCTGTTCTTACTTTCCTCTGATTATGTTGTTTTGTTTTCAAACTCCTAAAGCTATTGCACTATATGGCCAAAAGTTTGTGGACACATGAACACCGAACCATGTGTGATTTCTGAGCAATTAATTCCAAAATGTTGGCATTAATAAGGAGTTTATCCTCCTTAAAAGCTTCCACTCTTCTGGGAAGGTTGGATTTGATCCCATTCAGACACATGTATGCCTCACAATCGCAACACTTTTGGCCATGTAGTGTATATTCCATATTATCCTACTCCGATGGTTCTGGAAACAAGTTAGGAATAAACTGAGCTCTCCAATCAGAGAAGACTCAAGATCAGGAGGAGAGGATGTGACATATAACTCTGTCTATTGAATAAATACACTCTGCCAGTATTTATCAGCTTTTTTTTGTGTGTATATCAGGTTCCTCCCACAATCTCCCATCACTGTCTGAGACCACCGATGCTCTAATCTGTTTCGAAAACAGTTTTTTCCTCTGTGTTTGGCAGGTGGACCTCATTATCTGTGTACATTTCCACCCTTCATCTATGTTTCAGCTGAGGATCATACCCTGTTTGGCCCATAGCTGTAATCCCTGGGTTTTGCAGAGGATGTGGATGGTTAGCTGAGGACGGAAAGAGCAGGAACAGAAGAAACAGGGACGGATGCTTCATTTCTGCTATGGTCAGAGGGCCGACGACTGCTTGATGCTGTGGAAACTGACCCGCGTTGGAGAGGTGGGAATAGACATGGCCCGTGCCACCCGCGCCCGAATGGAGTGCTTATCCTGCCAGCGATGCCACCGCTTACGAACGGCTGAGCGTACCTATGGACATAGTAAGAGACGTAAGAAACAAATTTGTAGTACAAAAATAAAAAAATGCCAATATTACAAAATATAACATTAAAAAATGTATAAATCACTTGTTTTTTCAAAAATAACATTGTCCAACAGCGACACCAGCAGGTAAAGTTACAGGGGGAGTTTTAACAGACCGTCTAAAGCGTGTTGTGAGTTTGGTGGGGGGTAATTGAAAATGAATGGGGGAAAGTCACGTGGGAGGAGGCAATGCTTCCATCACGATATGATTGGCTATGACTAGTTATATTTAGCTGTGACTGGTTTATGTGATAAATCCTGCCTCTTGTATTTGTGCACGTTCTACATTCACGAATCAGTCTAAGTGCACAATATAATGGCGTTAATGGGAAGACTAATAAAACAGTAAGTAAACAATTCACACTTAGATATAACCACTTTATGTCAAAATAAGACTTAAAATGGCATGAAAACATGATCTGTGGGAGTTTTTAGTGAGTAATCAGTTCAGTGAAATTAAAATAAATCTCTGTGTCTGTGACCAATATTCAACCAAACTTTGATGACTGATGACCTGAAAAATAATAAAACAAAAGAATAAGAATAATAGCCCAAAAAAAAAAAAAAAAAAAGCTAAACATAAGTTCACAAATAAAATATATTGTTTCAATTGTTATTGCCTTGAGTTATTATTTTGGAATAAATGTAAAATGCTTAAAAACACTAAACTAATGAGATTCATACTTGGCTTTTATAAATAGAATATTATTTACATTGTTAATGTAAAAATATAAAATAATTTGTTTGTTTGTTGTTTTCTTGTTCTGACTGTGGCATACATTTACATTTGATTTTTTAAAAAAGTTGGAGTTAGTGTTGCTGTTTTTTTTAAGCTCTGAACAAAGTCAAATAAGGTGAAAATAGACATGACATAAATAGACATGACAGAAAATGACATAAAATTGACAGACAAATATAATTATGTAGTTTAAACAAAACATGAGTTTAAAAGTGACCACATTCATTAATTACACTACTGCATAGTTCTGTCAGTCATTTGTGAAATATGCCAACAAAGAGCAGTATGTATTTTCTGTCAAACACGTCACCTGTCATGCTGCTGGTCCTTGCTAGAGTTTGCATTACATTAACCTTGTCAGGTATCCTACTATGCTTTAAAATAATAGGTAAGAGAAAGATTTTTTTTTACAGCTCTGTGTTCTCATACAGTATGTTCCTGTTTAAATTTAATAAACACATCCAAATCACTAATAAATTATTGTAAAATGTTGTGTTATCTTTGTTCAAAAATATTTAATGAAAAACATGTATATATAAAAAAAAAAAAAACATGTAAACAATGTATTTCTGAAATATTAAAAAAAGTTCTTCCTCAAAAAATAAAAATAAATAAATATTGTATTGTTGTTTGTTAAAATGTTGGCCAGAAAAATCTAATTCAAAAAGACAAAGATCATACATCATGCACATAACAATCCTACATGTAGCATCTCAATGTAATTCCTCTTCAAAGAGTAATATTAACAAGACTAGTATGATATATTCTGCCTTTTCCATAGTGTGAAAGAGAAAGAGTGAGAACAGGTGTGCATGTGTTTATGTGGGCGATGTGTGTGTGTATGTGTGTGACAAGGAAAGAGGAAATACGTATCTGTGTGGGTACATGTGTGAACGACTGTGATTGTATGTATGAGGAGCATATATGTCAGAGAAAACACTTTAATTTACAGTAGATAGACAGAGTAATATGATAAAAGTGGGTGAGCAAGAAAGTGGGTGGACACATTTTACTGGAGTGGGATCCAAAATAAACTGAAAATGCTTTTACAATAATAATAATAAGAAGAAGAATAACAAGAATAAGAAATCTTTCACATTTAATGGAACAAAGAAAGATATATAAAAATATATATTTTCAGATTTTCAATGTTGTCTGTAATGCATATACCATCTGAAGAGAGAGAGGGTTTATATTCCACATGTATGAAGTTTTTTTGAGCTTATGTATATTTTACACTGATCTGAGAGCAGTTTGGTTGCTTTGCTAGTGGATCAGATCTGGATTTAGAGCAGCAGGACTGGTCATAGGTCAGCAGCAAAGCTCTGCTCCTGGCAAAAAAGTATCTGAACATTGAATCATTAACATTTAAATCGCACCAGTGTGATATACGCCACCAATGAAAAGCTACATCGTTTGCATACTCAGCATTCTATCATAGCAACCAGAAAGTTTCTCTCCTTAGCAACCAAAACTACAGCATTTCCTTAAACTGTGCTGTCAGCAAAGGTTGAAATTGTTATAGTCCTTTGACGTCTAAAATACCAAAATACAGTTTAAACACAAAGGAAACAACCAGGTGCCTGTGGTCATATGAAAAAAACCTGGGGTGGTTTAGACAGTAATTCAGAGGGGGCCGTTTCACTGAATCAATGTGTCGGCTCTCAGAAAGACTGTAAAAGGCCTCGCTTTCCGCAAATCAATGAGATGGATGTCAGAGTAAACATTTAAGCCTGCTTGCTGTCTCCATCTCATTCAATACACTTTGTAGGGGGCCTGTCTTCGAAGCAGTCGACGGACAAATTTTTGTCAGCGCTCCAATGCACCACGGACAGCATATGGCTTCTACGCCTGTTGCTTTCTCGCCAGATTAAGTTTTTGATTCAAAGTCACCAAAGCTTGTGTCAACAATACTGTCTGCGCTGAAATTTAAACCAGTAAACACTTCACATGCTGCTGAAGCAGAAAAAAACATGTAAAACTTCCAAACATGTTTAGAATTCAAATCACTGTGATTCAAGCGCAGGAGCTGAAGGATGCTACATTGAACAGATTTGTATACATAATACAGTATATACAAACATATTCAAGTGCATATGCATTAAATGTGTTATTATTAAAGGACAAGTCCACTTCCAGAACAACAATTTACAAATAATTTACTCACCCCCTTGTCATCCAAGATGTTCATTTCTTTCTTGCTTCAGCCATA
This sequence comes from Labeo rohita, assembly GCF_022985175.1. Taxonomy (NCBI): domain Eukaryota; kingdom Metazoa; phylum Chordata; class Actinopteri; order Cypriniformes; family Cyprinidae; genus Labeo; species Labeo rohita. The sequence goes on along the minus strand of NC_066871.1, from coordinate 27,342,929 downwards.
AAGAAATTGTGTTTTTTGAGGAAAAATTTTTAGGATTTTTCTCCATATAATGAACTGCTATGGTGCGCCGATTTTGAACTTCCAAAATGCAGTTTAAGCGTGGCTTCAAATGATCCCAAATGCGGTTGTAAATGATCCCAGCCAAGAAAGAAGGGTTTTATCTAGCATAACAATTGGTTATTTTAATAAAAATAATACAATTTATATACTTTTTAATGTAAAATGCTTGTGCGTGTCAAGCGCTTGTACTACTCTGCCTGGACTGTTTATGTTCCGGTTCATGACAGTTAGGGTATGTTGAAAAACTCCCATCTCATGTTCTCCCTCAACTTCAAAAACGCTGTTTTACCTTATTTGTTAAGGATGTTTGATCTTCTTTGCATGTTCACTTTGCAAAGACTGGGTCGGTACATCTGCAGTGATGTAGGATGATTTTGAAATTATTTTTGAAGCTGAGGGAGAAAATACGATTGGAGTTTTTCGACAAATATTTAAATTGTATTTTTTTAATGAAAACAACCAATCATTACACTAGATAAGACCCTTCTTCCTTGGCTGGGATAGTTTACAACCACATTTGGGATCGTTTGAAGCTGCATTTAAACTGCATTTTGGAAGTTCAAAATCAGGGCACCATATCAGTCCATTATATGAAGAAAAATGCAGAAATGTTTTCCTCAAAAACATTATTTCTTTATGACTGACGAAAGAAAGACATGAACATCTTGGATGACAAGGGGGTGAGTACATATGAATCTTTGTTTTGTAAGTTACCTTCTCCTTTAAAGAAAGTTGCAAAGAATTAAAAAATCTGAGTAGCCACCGTTTGAATAAGTTGCTGGCAGCCTATGGCCATGAGGGTCAAAGGTCTCCACAGTAGATCAGAAGTGAACAGCAAAGCTCTGGTGCTGTATGTAATTAACCTCAGGGATGGGTGTCAAGTTGGGGGTTTCAGAAGATGAGTCCGGGAGGTCAAACTCATGCCAAGCGATCAAAAATCAATCTAGAGGAGAAACTTCTGACTTTGCTCTAAGAGCTTGACTCTCTCTTTTTCCAAAAGTGTAAAACCCCTTGGGTCAGTGACTGCTGACACTTAAAGCAGTGTTTGAAATACAGTTTTCAGAGTATTTGCGGAAAATAATCCCTGACATTCACTTTTTCTTTAAGCTCACACAAGTCGAACTGTGGTTCCCTAAGCACACTGAGGCAATATAGGCTGAGAGTATTTTGTAGCTGCTTACCATCTATATATTTCATCATAAACATTTACATAACTAACATCAAAATATCTACACTTCTTTTCAACCATTCCTTTTAAATTAGCATTTGCTTTAAAGGGGACATCGGATACAAAATTCACTTTTACATGGTGTAGCAGTGTGTAGACACAACCACCCATAATGATAAAAACCCATTCACTACTTTTTTTAATCCCCTAAAATCCTAAACAGTCTCAATTTTCAAGCAGTTTTGATTTGCTGAGCAGTATGATTTCACATTGCGCAAGCCCCACCCATTAACACTTCCGGACTGTCACGTATTAGCATATATACACCCTCAGCCAGGTGTACATTGTCCATCATTTTCTCAGGTGCTTTGTAGTTGGATATAAGGGTGAACAGATGAATCTTCATTTTCTCCTGTTATCAGAGCCACTGAGGACGCAGTAGACTAGTTTTGTTTTTTGATGGTAATGCGCCATCGAATACGCAAAAACCAAAAGAGAGGGGTGGGGTGAGCAGTAGCTCATTAGCATTTAAAGTGACATGCACCGAAATGGGTTGCTATGAACAGAACTGTTTTTGACAAGGTAAAAAAAGTGTTGTTTTGCGTTATCATTGAGGATTTTTTACCAATGTTTCAGATTTTATGAAGACCCTAAAGAATCATCCCAACTTGTGGAAAATGGGCATCCGATGTCCCCTTTAAAACTGGTCAATTAACCTTACAAGAGACAGTTGATCAAATCACTGCACTGATTTGTCTGTCAAACTTACTATATTGTCTGTGACAAACAAACCCCCTTTTCTGACTAATTCCCAGCATTATGTTGTCTTGTTATGGTACATGTTATTAAGTTATCTAGGTAACCACAATGGAGTTTTGTTTGTTTGTTCATTTCTGTTCAGTAAAATCAACACTCTTCAGCAATAAAAAACGAAGCAAAAATGTTTATCTAAAGTAATTTTTGCTTATTAGTATGGCTGAATTGGATCATCAAAGGTCAGCAGCAAACACGCTGGTTTCTAAAATGCGATTAAACACATAAAGGATATCTGTGTAAACATTTCAATTTTTGCAGGTTTGTGTCCTATGAGTTTGCATTTCGCTGTTTTTTTTTATTTTGAGGAAATACTTTTGTGCAAGTAAGATAAAGGCATGTTCATATTTAGTCTTGAAGTACAGTAAGCATCATGTTTACACAGTGCACTTACTCCTGATTTCTCTCAACACTGGACAGGAGAGCTGTTAGTCAATGAATGTGAAAACAAGTAACTGGCATTGCTTATTTGACAAAGTAATCCGATTACATAACTAATGTTTTTTAAATTCTAATTACTAAAAGACTGTTAGTGTTTTAACAACTGGATACAAAAACTAATGCTTTCTGTTTTTAGTACAAAGATGAACTGCATTTTAAGCAACTTATTTCAAAATCATTCGGTGCATCGGCAAGACAGCAGACTCGTGAAAACATTTTGTTTGACAGACATAAAAAGAGCAAACATGCTTTAAAAAGAGGTAGGTCTGCTTTAGTAAATGGTAATACGGTAAATTATTAAAGCTACACTCAAACATCAGTGATTCTCATGTGTACTGTGACTCGACAGGTTTAAACTATGAATACAATTTTAAGATTTCCTGTAAATAAAGACTTAAATTTTGGTATGTTTCTCTCTCATATTATTATACCCTTACGAAAAAGAAGTTTATTCAAGTGTAATATTAGTATACTTCTTTTAAACTAAAAATAGGTCTACTTTTTATTTACTTCTCAGAAATGGGCTTTATGCACTTCTCAGAAATACACTTAAAATGACATTTAAATACACTTGACTTATACTTAGAAAAAGTCTAAATATATTTGAGCTATACTTGTGCTCTTAGAATCCGTGTTTTCACTGTTATACGGTAGAGGGCACTAGTGCACATCTTCTGTACAGAATTTCCAAAAAAACACAAGTGAAGAAGAAACTGACAGGTTTCAGAAATCTAACAGGATCATCAAACATAAAACAGCATCAAAACTGTGTATTGTTGTGGAATAAAATGTTGACCATTGAGGGGTATTAAAAAAAAATAATAGAATGTTGATCGACTCCATCTACGTTTTGATTATGTCATTCTGATTCCAATTCATAGTCCAATTCATAGTTTTCAGCTTTGAGCTGAGTTCAAAATGTTATTTCTTTATTTTTTATTCTTTATTTTTTACACAAAGTGTTTAAAAAAGAATGCATGAAGCTAGAATAAAATGGTTTTGTTTATAAGTGGATATCCTGTTCTTTCTTTTGATGTTTTGTATGTTCAGATATTTATATAACAAAATATATATAAATGATACCAAAACAGGGACACAGTAGTATACTTAAAGTATGATGTAAAGTTCACTTAAAGAAAACTTACGAGTAAAAAACTACTAAACTAGTAGTTTGCTGAGACTATACTTCAAAGTGTACGAAAAATTTTATTACAAGTATTTAATTAGTAAACTATCAGTATACCTGTAAATTCACTTTTAGTGTAGTTGCAGTATGATCTAAAAACACTTAAAGTTGACTACTGTTATACTTAAAGTATGCTTTTATATACTAGAAAGTGGGCCAATTTATCCTACTAGTACACTGATATTTGTATACTTACTACATAAAGTAAACTAAAAAATATACTTGAATTTTACTTAAGTATACTTAATAAAATAAACTTGAAGTATGCTACTTTTTGGTAAGGGTAGTGCTGAATACAGTGTAATCAGACTTTAACTGTTAATGTTTTTAATATGCTGGCCCCAAAATCCAACTTCAGTCTTGTGGACCTTTTCTGTCCCCTTATACTGGAGCCTGAAAGTGTACTACTCTTTTAAATAGCTTTAAATACACTAAATAAACTATGATGCAACACATTAAGAGAAAGTAAGCAAATGACCATCTGACTGAAAGAAAGCGCTTTTATTGCACTTCCAAACTAGATCATTTCTCTGTTGCGCTTTCACTTTCAGTAACAAGTGTTTGTTATTGCAGCTGTAATTTAGTACCACAGGCTTTTTAGTTCTGAGTGTATTTGCGTAGACAAGTTGGAGCCAAAAGCACCTTTTGAAGTATCAAAACGCTGACATTGGTATTTTTTTGGAGGTCTTGCGTCTGACATTGCGGTGTCCCTTTCATATGTACCGGGAACAGATCAATGTTATCGCTTTGACTTTAAGCAACACTGTACGCCCTGCTTCGCTCGTGTATTCTGATATCTATCTGCGATTCAGGGTGACCTCGGATCAAGCCCCACACGTTCCTGCTTGCCTTGAACTTGTTCACTGGCTGAAATGACAAACAAATCAGCCCAGATGGATCCAATCCTGGATCCTTTTACAGCACCTGTAAGCGTGTTCGGTTAGGGGTACAACATGATGCAGAAGATGTGCTTGCATTTGCGATCTGCTAAAGAGGAACATTTTGGCTGGAAATTCCCAAAGGTTTACTGTCCTTTTCAAAGGGCATGTAATACAAGCCAGATTTAGACCTCGCAGGAATGAATATTTTATGAGCGGAGTTGGTTTTTATAGTTATTGACTGCCAAAAGGGTGGTTTTGGGTTAACGGTGAGTTAGGAGGGTCTCGATGTGATTCTTTTTTTGCCCGGGTCTCGCTGGACAGCCATGGCTGAAGAAATCTGAATTGCCCAAATTACTCAGACTGTTTGCGCTGCACTTCAAAGAACAGACCCATCACTTTAGTAGAGCTGTGCCCCTGAGAGTCAAAAGAAGAGGGCATATTTGGGCAAAAAGGGTGGAAATGGAAGAAGAACATCAGGAAAAGAGCTTCCTTACCTCACTGTTCAAAAAGCAGTAGAAGACTGACACAAAAAAGCCCTGTAAAGAGAACAAAAGAATGAGAGACATTTAAACAAAATGAAAACTTTTCTAAATAACACTTAAATTTTGTTTAAAACACTTCTGTCACGCCAACATTTATCTCATTCATCTCAAGCATTTTCAAGTGAAATAGGATATTTCATGTGACAAATATAACTGACTTCAACCCTGCTACAATTATTAGCTGTCAATCATAAATTTAGTAATTTTTCAAATCATGTCAAATAGTCTTAATTTGTTAAAGCAAACTACACTCTTGAAAATAAAGGTGCTTCTTGATGCCATAGAAGAACTTTTTTTTTTTGTCTAAATGGTTCATAAAGAACCTTTAACATCTGAAGATGTTTCTGTTTCACAAAAGGTTCTTTGTGGCGAAAGAAGGTTCTTCAGATTATAAAAAGGTAAGAAAGAGATGATTCTTAAAGAACCTTTGACTGAATGGTTCTTTGTGGAACCAAAAATGGTTCATCTATGGCATCACTGTGAAGAACATTTTAAAGCACCTTTATTTTTAAGAGTGTATGATGAAAAATGTTTGCTGCCCATGACAAAAACAAGATGATGATGAGATGGAAGGTCAATAAAATGATACCTGACTATATCAACATGCAATATCATTGATGATAAAAGACTAAAATGTATTTTAAAAAAAAAAACTACACAAAAATCTCTTTTTAGTTTTGTCCAAAATATTATTGCCGGACTGCTGTACATGCCTCTACTATGCAAGCTTTCATGTGTGCAGATGCCATATATTGAGTTCAAATCCCCAAATCAGAACGTCTCATGTTAAAAGAATACATTTTATTCCTGATGTTTTTCAATTTGGAAACCATACACGTATGTTCTTCATTGTGCAAGTACCGACGATGATCTGAAAACACAGAGATGTTCAGCTTAAATGAAAGTATCATTCAGACAGTCTGTTCTGTCTTGAGATCTCTCTCTCTCTCTCTCTCTCTCTCTCTCTCTCTCTCTCTCTTTTTTTTGCGATTGTGGTTGCTGAATAAATGCACTTATTCAACCACTGTTGTTTTAATAAAGAAACAATATTGCAGTTTAAAAAAAAAAGTATTGGAATTACTATGAGGAATTTTACTGTTTTAATATTATGTTTTTGTTTTTACCAGTTTTCATAATGTAGAGAGAGTGCTTATCTAAGTCTTTGATATTAATTTCTATATTAATTAGCCTATAATAAATCAATACACTAGATGAGTTAAAATGAAACTGTGTAAAAAACTGTGTATGAGTACACATTCTATTGTTTTGTGCTCATTTTTTGAAAGTACAATACCTGAAGTGTAAAAATAATTTTTAATGACAATAATCAGTTTAACTATTATATGGCATGATGAAAACGTGAAAGTTTTCATTGACTAAAACTAGAATTAAATGCTCAGATATTAAGTCAACTAAAACTTTCAACTTAATTCTGTTAATAAGCTTAATTCTGTTAATAATCTTAATTCTCAAAATCAGGGCACCAGTGAAGTCCATTATATGGAGGAAAATCCTGAAATGCTTTCCTTAAAAACCATAATTTCTTTATGACTGAAGACAGAAAGACATAACCATCTTGGATGACAAGAGGGTGAGTAAATTATTTGTAAATTGTTGTTCTGGAAATGGACTTCTCCTTTAAATTAATTATCTGTATTTTATAAAGAAATGTGTTCTCTGCCTAACTGTGCAACAGTCGAATTGACACAGATTAGGGATGTAACAATATCAAAGTCTCAGAATACGATAATATTGCAATATGAAGTCCACAATACGATATTTATTGCAATATTTAAAAAAAAAAGACAAATGAAGACTTAAATATTTTTGTACATTTTAAAGTTAAATTCTTCTGTCTAATGCACTTTGAGAGTTCAAAATTAAGAGCTCCAACACATGTTCCTCAGAAAATTGAACTGACTTGTATCTGAACTTTAAAGGGGACTCAAACCTCTTTAAATTGGTGGTATACTGTCATAACCATATATTGTAAAACAGTTGCACTATAAAATAAATAAAAATGAATATTTCATAGGTATATCATTTTAGCTTTACAAATTTACAGCGAAAACAGACTTGATGAAGGGATTAAGACATATTGTGCTTTCGGTTTTATTTCGTTTGACAGATACTGTGCCAAAGCATAATGGCCCAAAACACAATTTTAAAGACCTTTCATGTTAGAATATTTAAAAAACTACACTTTTTGCCCGGAAGACTTATATCACTTCATATCGTCATGTGACCATGATAATATAGAGACAGTTTTGCCATCGCGATACCACAATATTGATAACATGGACAATACTGCAGTTGTCACATTATGTTGTTTTGTATTATCCATTATCCAATCTTTTTTTTTAAATTACTTTTTGGTTTTATTCATGATTTTATATTCTTTGATCAGTTTGATCAGGATTGTGGTAAAACTAACCAAAACGATCAGTTTGCATTAAACCTTTCAACATGTTTTCCTAACGTGACCACCCAAAAATTAAATTTTCCCCACAGATGAACTGTCATTCCCGCAAGGATTCTGACAGATGTGGGGGCAGATGAATCTGTGGAAAACATGGCTTCAACACGCATGAGAGACCCCTGGGTCACGCCAGGAAGCAAATGGTGCAAAACATAGAACAGATTTGACCTTGTGCCTTCGGATGACATGATGAACTGTGAGAAATGTACCACAAGGAAATTGAACGAGGATTTCCAAACATGTGGATGAGATTTAACAGAACACTAAACAAACAAAACACACATTTTAGTCATGCAAACTGATTGTTTTGTGAAAACAAAAACCTTTTGTGAATCAGCTTCTGGGGTGAATACACTAAGCAGCTGCACCGCTTTAGCATGTGATGTTTCAGCACAAAACCTGCGGCGTCTTACACACTAAGCACCTGCAATCCAGTTTAAGCAAGCACTAAATGCACTTAAATAGCACTGTGCTGTATTTAGATTCAGTCACTGTCATTATTTTCAATGCAAATTAGGCTTAATATACAATGTGCCTTACAAACCTCAGCGTGTGCAAATAAACAGCTCTTTCAGCAGGTGCAATTTATTCTTAGTAAATTTGCACCTCTGAGTTGTAAAGATCAGTTTCGGATCTGCTTTAACACAATTAATCAGGATAAAGACTGTGTTTATTTACCTGAAAGGACTCTAGGAAAGAGTTGAAGTAAATGAAGACAATCTGTGAGATCTCATCCTCGCCAGGGTTGACGAAGAACAGCATGTATGTGATGCCCAGCAGCGGCAGAAGAACCAGTGTGGCCTTTACTGCTTTTCTGTGAGAGTCAGAGACGTAGAGATGATAATACAGAAACCAAACCAAATAAAAGTCATGTCTTCAGAAATTGCTATATTAAATGCTCAGCTAATTTATGCACTACTACAGTGTAAAAATATTTTGTTGTAAACAAAACACAGATTAGTGGAGTATTACTGGAGTAAGTAAATAATTCTGTTTTAGTCTGATAAAGTGTGTAACTTGCTGTTTCTTTGTAACTATTTGTGAAATTAAATAGAAATTTCTGAGTGAAAATTATTTCGAAGAAACAAAACTGCAAAAAACAAACAAACAAACAAAAAAAAAAACAGTTTCCAGTCATGTTTTCAGAACACTCCCCCTTGTCTGCCATTGGTCAGGCACACAGAGAGTCCTGCCCCAAACTCATGCCATTGGTAGAGCCAAACAATGCACACAGATTTGTGGTTTTAAAGATATTTTAAGACAGATTTTAAAGGAAATAAGTTGAAAGTGTTCACCTTAATTTCATACTGCAGTCAGCATTTACATTTAAGTACATCTTTTTATTTATTTATTTATTTATTAAATCATACTCTAAATAAGTATAGAAATTCCTAACCTTAGGAAATCATATTTTAATTTAATTTACTATTTAATTAAAACTTTAATTTAATTTAATTTAATTTAATTTAGTAGTGTCTTTAAATCCTCTCCAAACACCTTTTTTTTTGAAGATTTTAGACTTTCCATTGTACGTAATTTTGTCTTTATTTGACCCAAAGTACAGCAAAAACAGTAAAATATTGAAATATTTTTACTATTTAAAAAATATAACTGTTTTCTATTTAAATATATTTTAAAATGTAATTTTGTCTGAAATCTTTTGCAACATTATAAATGTCTTTATCATCATTTTTGATCAACTGAAAGCATCTTTGCTAAATAAAAATATTAATTTCTATAATTTATAAAACATAAATAAAAAAATATACTGACTCCAAGCTTTTGAATAGTATCATATATAATGTAACAGAAGCTTTTATTTCAGATAAATAAAGATATTTGGATTTTTCTATTCATCAAAGAATCCTGAACAAAAAAACAAGTACTCAACTGTTTTAAATATTGATAATAATAATACAAAAAATGTTTCTTGAACAGCAAAACAGCATATTAGAATGATTTCTGAAGGATTTCTGAAGACTGGAGTAATGATGATAAAAATTTAGCTTTGATCACAGGAGTAAATTACATTTAAAAATATATTCAAATAGAAAGCAGTTATTTTAAATTAAAGTAAAAACATTTCACAATTTTGGATCAAATAAATGCAGGCTCGGTGAGCAGAAGATACTTCTTTAAAAAACAATCTAAAAAATCTTTTTATTATTTCATATTTTTTACCCAATAGTGCCTGAATAATGTTACACAGAGCAACATCATAGTAGCAAAAACACAGAGTTCAACTGGATGACATTGAGATGAATTCAGTTTAAGAAGTATGTATTGCATTTGCTATGGGCCGCTGACTGTGACTGTCAAAGACATTAGTCATAGCTGGAGGGAATATGAGAATCACACATACACACACACACACACACACACATACACACAAACAAAAACAAATACACTCTCCTCCAACTCTCATCCTCAATACATCAATCATCCAAATAATCATCCATCAATCCTTACCACCCTTATTCACACCAGAGTTTTAACACAACACACTAACAGCTTATTATAAAGTTCCAGAACTCAAAACAAACAGCAAGCACCTCTAAATTCAACACCTCAATCTCCATTTTTATAGTTCCCCACAGGAAAGACAAATCACAAATGAGATCTCTTTAAAGGTGAAATGTGTAATGTTTTGAAAGTTAAAATACATTCTTGTATCACAGTTTAAAATGCAGAGACAGCTACAAGTAAGCAAGCCCATAAAGTAGTATGATTTGCCCATATAGTGTAAACATTGTGCTTTTATTAAAGCTGCTCTGTTTGTCTAAACATCCCATTAGAGGAACATTAGCTTCCACAATAAAGTTATGCTTTCCAGGTTTATTTTACAGCTCTAAACTTTTACTGTATGCAACTGTCGCCTTGCATCTATCCTTTCATACCTGTTATTATTTCTCATAAAAAAACTTTAGGATAAGTGCCTGAGGAAAATTATGCTCCAGCTGGGCCCAGATAGTCCATTTCTCAGCATTTTCTATAATCATTTTGAGGGAAAGTTTACAAAATTCTGGCTTTAATGGGGAAATCAGATGCAAAATTTATTTTTACATGGTTTTTGCATATAAATGTGTCTTAGCAGTGTGTGGACACAACCACCCTACAGTGATAAAAGTACATTCATTTGCAAAAAAAAACCTAACAGTCTCAATTATCAAGCCGTTTTGATTTTCTGAGCTGTATGATGTCTAACAGACTGTCCTGTATTAGCATATCTTTACCCTCAGCTAGTTGTACGCTGTCTGTCATTTTCTCCACGCTCAAGCAGCTGTAGCGTCAACAATATGTCGTAAGCAATGCAGGTTTTTGTATTTGGATGTAAAAGTAAACATAAGAGTCTTCATTTTCTCCCAACATCAGAGCCACTGAGGACGCAGTGGATTAGTTTTGTTTTGGATGGTAACGTGCCACCAAATACATAAAAAAAAGAAGAGGGGGTGGGGTGAGAAGAGCTCATTATCATTTAAAGAGCCATGCACCAAAACGGTTCACTATGAACAGAGCTGTTTTTGACAAGGTAAAAAGGGTGTTGTAGTTTCAGTCTATTGGGCTAAAAATTAGCAAATTCTGAGCAAGAAAACTTAACGAATAATCTGCCTCACCTGTACTGAATGGTCTCTGACGTGGTGGAGGCCCTCAGTTTAGTCATCAGGATCCTCACAATGTTGAAGAGAAAAATGAAGTTAATCTAAAGATGGAGAGAGGAAGAGAGGAAGCACTTGTTTTTGCACATTTGAATGCCAGATATGAATTATCAATATGAAATTGCAGACATAAATCATGGAAAATGTAATAAGGCTTGTGAAAGGGGAAGCACCAAACAAATAAAAAATGCTAAATTACCTGCACACACCAAATCTCATGAAACATTTGTGTAATTGGGTAGAGAATCAAAACTGTGCTGACTCACCAGTAGGACTAGGATCATGGGACCCTGATAAATATAATCAGTATAAATGCCGGCCCGCTTCCCAAACCAGCACCTGCATACACAGAATCAGATTATGAGGCACTGAAAATTATTAGTCATGCATATCACGAATCCCGGAAAATTATTAAACAGTATGTATATAATATTTTGACCCCATTGCTTCAAATACAGCGTGACTGTTTATCCAGTATAAAGGGATTTTGAGATAATTACTTATTATTCCAGCACAATGATTAAACAAGCAAGTCTAGTAAAGTGATTAAAGAAGATCCACTGGAAAAATATCTAAAAAGAAGCTTTTCATTACACATATATATAAAAAGAAACAAAGCAAGAAAGAGAAGGCAAGTGTGTCCCTTGGGCAGATATGCACCAGATTTGTTAATCTTACATTTTCAGTTGGGTACTCTGCATAATCAAGACTGTCTCGGCTGAGTGTGTCAAGTCTTACAGAAAGAGAGAAACATGTGGCGTATGGGGATACGTCTGAATGGGAAAATGCTGTCGTTTGTGAAGCTCAACCAAAGACATGTACTGGTTCATCCAGGTAAAACATGCCTCATGATTTTAAATGAGCATGTTTTAAAAATGCTTTTCCGGCACCGTAGCTTATCACATATTTAATGTGGTCTGTGTGATATTTTCTTTGGCCTCATGTATATATTTTTTAATGTTTCTTGCAACCTTTGCTGTGCAGAACTGTGAACCATTTTTGGGTCAAATGCACCAGTCGAGCAGCACTGCTCTAGAGTGTACAGCAGATGTAAGTGAGAAAGAGAATTAAAGAGGTGTTAAGGACTGTTAACAGAGACTCTTTAATTACTCTTGTGCAGGAAATGAAACTGTTTAGTTATTTGCACTTCAGAGCCTCCAATTAACAACAATTCACACACAAGAATAAAGTTCAAATTGGACAATGTTACTTATTCTTACTATATCTATCTGTTATGTCTGTCTGTCTGTCTGTCTGTCTGTCTGTCTGTCTGTCTATCTGTCTATCTATCTATCTATCTATCTATCTATCTATCTATTCTATCTATCATTCTATCTATCTATTTATTTATCTACCGTTCTATCTATGGTTCAATTGTTCTATTGTTCTATCTATCATTCTATCAGGTTCTGTTGTTCTATCTATCGTTCTGTTTATCCATCCATCCATCCATTGTCTATCTATTGTTCTATCTATCATTCTGTGTACCATTCTAGCTATCTTTCCATTTATCTATCGTTCTATCTATGGTTCTGTTGTTCTATCTATCATTCAGTTTATCTGTCGTTCCATCCATCCATCCACTATTTAAGTGGAATCTATCTATCTATCTATCTATCTATCTATCTATCTATCTATCTATCTATCTATCTATCTATCTATCTATCTATCTATCTATCTATCTATCGTTCTATCTATTGTTCTATCTATCGTTCTATCTATCGTTCTGTGTACCATTCTATCTATCTTTCCATTTACCTATCGTTCTATCTATGGTTCTGTTGTTCTGTCTATCTTTCTGTTTATCTATTTATCTGTAAGTAATTATTACACTAATATTTCATCATATAATCTCACCATAAATGTAAAATGTAAAAAATATTATGTCATTAACGCTATACTTGGTATTATCTGAAAATTTCACACGCAGAAGACAGTAAATGTGCTGTTCTTGCTTTATGTTTTAACTCAACAATAATATCATATTTCATGCGCTTAAGCCCAAATGTCAAGCCTGGACAATGAATATTATATAACCATCTACCCCATGTAATATGAATAAATTAACATTTTCATTCATTTTTTTGTTTATAAAGTTTCCCATCTTTAGACTGAAAAAGCTAATGAGGGCTTTAGGAGAATATCTGCCCTAATCCATCCTTTTAAAGTGTCTAATAAATGTGTGCATGCATTTATTTGTTTCTTTTTTATCACAGAGAGTCTTTTAATACAGGAGATCCTGTACTGTATATATCATGTCTTGACTATTGAACTCTAGAATGTTTACATCAGTGTCACTCATCAATTTTGTGTTTAGCAGGCGTTAATTAGCCTCACTCAGAGCGCAGAATGTTTTCTGGCTTTATCGTGAATCGATTGTTTAATGACCAGAGTGTGGCTAGATGACAGAGATAATTGGAGTTAATCTAACCTTTAATTGCTTTTATTGTAAATGAGGTGAGGCAGCTTGTGTGTGTTTAGAGTAAAATGCAGGAATTATACAGAGATAAAAAAGACACAAAATGGGAGAAACTCACTTTTCATTGTCATAGTACAGCTTGCCAATGGCCCAAGCTACAATGATGGGAAATGGAATACCTGTGGAACAAAGCAGAGCAAATTTCCACCCACTCTGATTAGTTTGAAAAATCAAAGACATTGTACAAACAGTATAATTGATACTATTAAGGAACTGTGGGATAAATCTTCAGCAATGACTCATTTGCAATGCATTTTTAATGAGGAAAATCCAAGGCTTGTTTATTCACATAATAATAATTCACCCACGGTTGAGATGAGAACCTGCTCAAATTGCAGTACTCATTAGTGTAATTATCTACTACTGTAACCGCGTCTCTTTTTCAAGTTATTAATTGACAGTAATTTAATCACTGATGTACTTTAAAGGCAGCATGAAATCAGAAATGACCTTATTTGCTTTCTTAGTTCTTGCACTGTGTCCAAAAATGTTTGTCTGCTTAATTTTTAATTAAAATTACTTTCCTCTTTCACTTTCATAAATCCAACCCTACACATCCTGTATGACACAGCAATATTTTATCCTGTCTCATATGATTTCATATTCTTTTTCTTTCTTTCTTTCTTTCTTTGTTAATAAATAATAGGGTTACTAAATTTCAATTTCAATATTTCAGGGTTAAAATAAAATAACAAAATTAAATAAAATAAATTCAATACAGGCACTCAGTGTAGAGTAATCCTTTTTTGAATCAATCAATCAATAGTGTTAATAAATTTAGATTTTAATATGTCAGGGTTAAAAAATAAAAAAAATAAAAAATAAAAATAAAATAAAATAAAAACATGTTTAGAAAAAAATTAAGATATATTTTAAGTTATCATAAGCTATTCAGAGATTTTTACACAGGTATGAGCACTTTATGTAGAATAATCCTACATCAGCAATGCAGGTGACATGTTCATCTCTAAATACATGTGAATGCACAAGCCATAACTCAGTTACTTCAATATGCATGATCCAAAAACTAGATAATCTGCATCGTAGTGCATCATGGGATACTTACACCAGCCTATACAGATGAACATCCATTTCCTCAGTTTGTCTGTGGAGTATGTCAGTACTATGGCTGTGTGCAGATAGCAGCCCTCTCCAAACATCCAGAAGAAGTTGGTCACATGGAAATAATTATATGCTGCTGTGACCAGCCTGCACCAGATCTGAGAGCAATGAAAGAAAGAGAAATCCAGTTAGATGTTTAGAAACTGTCCTAAATTGTGCCCGAGGACATCGCCATGCCACTTCTTGTTAGCATTCTCTGTTTTAAAGCGCTTTTATTTTAATAGCTTAAGGAAATGAAAGCTTGTGCGTGTGTGTGTTTGTGTGTGTGGATGGGCTACTCTTTATGACTGAAGCTGAGTTCAAACACCAAGCAGGGGATAAAACCTTTTTACTCCAAGGGAAGGAACATTACAAATGGGCAGATTGGGACGGTGGTCCGAAACGAGGCCTCGGGATGGAACAGATTTAGATTAAAGTATGATGAAAGCCAGTGGGTTATAGTTTCTCATGACAGGACTATCAGAAGCACAATGCCTTTTAGAAAGTAATACAGTGTAAAAAGGAAAGCCCTATTTCTCAATATGAAATCTTTAAGGTTTGGCAGATCAAAAGGATTTCAAAGTCAATTTCAAAGACAATTTTATATTTTGGGATTGTTATTAATTAATTAATTTATTTTAGGTTAAAAAAAGAACTGGATACAACAGTTGATAACACTTTAGATTAAGGAACACATATTCACTATTAACTAAGTTTTTTCTCTCAGTAAACTCCTAATTTGTTGTTTATTAATAGTTAGTAGTTGTTAAGTTTAGATATATTGGATGGATTAAGGGATCTAAAATATAGTCATACAGAATGAGGCATTAAAATATGATTTATAGATACTAATAAACAGCCTATATGCTAGTAATATGCATGCTAATAGGCAACTAGTTAATAGTGAGAATTAGCTGATTAGTTAGAGAATTATATATATATAACATATATATAACATTTGTAAAAATATTCCACAATATTGCTGTTTTTACTGTATTTTTTATTAAATAAATGCAGCCTTATTGGGCATAAGAGATTTCTTAAAAAAAAAAAAAAAAAATAAATAAATAAATAAATAAAATAAATAAATAAAAATTCACAGCCTTATACTTGTGAACAGTAGTGTATATAAATTGTTCTCATTTAAGTAAAAAAAAAAAAAAAAAAAATTATTCATTGCACATTTTTTTCCTGAAATTAATCGTGATTAAATGCAAATAATCTCACCTAACTATCGATTTTAACATTTGAAGAGTTCATTTGTAAAAACAAATAACAAATAATTTTCAGAAATCATGTTTTTTATTGTGTTTTATCAATGTTTATTGTGTTTTACTGTGTTAGTTAGCTGTATTTTGAGTATTATTTAATCAAAACAACCCAACTGCAGTTTGATTGACATTATCCGAGTCATCTGTTTTTGCAAATGAACTCTTCATTTATTAACTGAAGTGATCAATCTTCTTTTGAGATTGATATAAAGAATTGAATAAAGTCATCAAATACTAAATATAGATGAATCCTTAAAGCTACAAAAGTGATTGATTTCCTCTTTTTTCTTTTGTTCTTTGATTAACAGACATCACAGCAGCTGGGTTATTAGCTTATTTGGCTGCTATTACTTTAAGAGCTGCCGCTGCTGAACGTGATGCGGATCTGACATGCACACTGACATCACACATGCATAGTTTCGTTTGCATTTTAATATGAAATGATACAGGCATTTGTGCGTGCACTTGAAGCGTGTGTGTTACAAGCACAGTATAACAGCTGAACAGGTAAATTCGTTTTTACTGACATATGGTCTGACAGCATCTCATCTGATGCAGATCACTGATGTTCTACTGAAGCTTCTTTGACTAGTGAAGTGAAGCTGTAGTGCACGTCTGAAAAGTCTCTTGCTTGATGTGGTCGTAACGACGTTCTGAGACTAAATAAACCCAATTCAAGAAAAAAGAGACCGAAGCAACAGTTGTGCCCCGCCTCTGCGTTAATTCCATTAACGCCGTTAAACTCAAAGAATGAATGTGTTAACGTACACATTTCAACAACAGTAATATAAATATAAACAGAGATGACTAAGAAATCATCTAACAAAGTAAAAAAGAGACGTTAAAAAGACAGTATGACAGAACTGCAGCTGGATGGGAGAGTAGAGATGCTTTTGACATTTGCAAGAGACATACACATCAGAGGGGCTTGTGTGTGTGTGTCAGCCCTCTGTTTAATCCTGTTTAATCCCAGCCGCCGCTCCTTTGTTTTGGCCATATTTCATCACTGGGCCCTGTCAAGTTGTTGTCTCACGAGAAGATAAAAAATCTGTCACTCTCAGCTCAAGATTGAAGATTACAGCTGTGAGTTATGACTGAAGAGGGGATTCAAGTGTCACAGAAAGATCATAAACTTTCAGACCCCTGAGTTCTCTTTAAATCTACAGGAGAAAGCAAAATCTCAAGATAACACTTACAGGCTTAAAAAACTACTGAAGTTTCCTTTTTTTCCAGCATTAATCAGTGAGCTAATAGTCCACAGACCATTACATGTATTCTGTGGTAACGATTTTGTTTCAACATGTGAAATAGCAGGGGGAAATGAGAAGCTTCATCAGTCATAAAGTCCTCTGGCTCTCAGAAGTACTTCTGCAGAATTTTACAACCGTCTTCCATAATAGGCCCCCTGGTGTGACAGGAATTTAGGACCATGTGCAGATTATAAGCTTCTGTAGGATCTTTATTGCTAATTTTACAGTTACTTACTGAACAATGTCTTTCATTAACAGGCATTGCGTAAATCCTCCAGAAAGTGACACGTTTCACAATAAATGTGCCATTTTAATGCGATAAAACTCAGCAAAGAGCCGTACGCTCTGACTTGTGAGCTGTTTCTAAATAGATGCATCTCATACGTACAGAAAAAAAGACATAACGCAAAGCTCAACCTTGTTAAGCAAAGAGGATTGAGTCAAGATGGTCTTTGTATAAACCGAGAGGCAACCGGATTCACTTGCTTAAACTGTAATTGAAACGATTCAAAACAGTGACATTGCGTATTTACACAATTTCCTTCTCATTTGAACAGCCTGCGGCTCTCCATTCTGTCTAAGAATGCTCATTTTATTTAATCTAGACAGGTCAATAAAATGTCCACGAATCATTTCTTATCACTTTTAAACATTTCAAAGGAGCTTTCTCTGAATGGAAAGTAGGAGAATTAGGCCACTGCTGTCTACACAAGGACCTGGAGGAATGCTTAATAACCACTTCCGCCTGAAAAACCCCTTGCAACTTTTATGCTTCCTTTTTTAAGTTTATCTCTAGGGGAGTTCAGAGGTAGAACTAATGTGCTGCTGTGCAAAATCCTAGCATGAAGAGCCAATTAAGTCGGCCCTTGCATAAAATACAGATAAACAGGTACAAATTATGCTTTGGCAAATACATAAGATAAGTATCAAGGACAAACACGGCGCAATCAATCTCTGATACTTTCTGAAAAGCCACATGCATCATAAAGTACGAGGCTGTATTTGGATGTAGATGGAAAAGCCCCTTGAGACTGATACTGACGTGACGGTAGATGAATTAATTGCTCGGCTCAAGATGAGTTGATTAAGGTAGCCCAGAAATGTGGAGGGTAATTAATTCTCGGGGAAGCATAGCGGATGATGACTCAGGGGCCGAGCTGTTTGCAATTCCACCCAAAACACCCACCAACACATATCCAGTGCCAACAACGCCATGTACTCTGAAACTAGTCAGATTTCCATGTCTGTTAGAGTGCAAACGGAGACCCAAGTGTCAAGGGACAGATTTTGGAAGCAATTAAAGGAATAGATCACCCAAAAATGAAAATTTGCAGATGAGTTTTGGAGATTTAAAGAATTTGAGCATTGTGTCATTGATCCACTGAAGTGAATGAGTGCCGTCTAAATGAGCTTATAAAAACATTACAATAAACCACAAGTAATACACACGACTCACTGACATGTCATCCAAGTTCTTGTCTTTCTTTCTTCAGTCGAAAAGAAATTAAGGTTTTTTGGTAAAAACTTCCAGGATTTTTCTCCATATAGTGGACTTCAATAGGAATCAATGGACTGAAGGTCCAAATTGCAGTTTCAATGCAGTGTCAAAGGGCATAAGGGTCTTATCTAGTGAAACGATTGTTTATTTTTGAAAAAAAACAAAAAAAAAGTACATACTTTTTAATCACAAATGCTCATCTTGCACTAGCTCTGCGAAGTGTGTCTATGACTCTACTCATTACATAATCATGTTGGAAAAGTCACGTGTGGTTAGTTCTTCGTCTGTGTACTCCAGTTCAAAAAGGTAGGGTAGGGTGAAAAACTACATCTCATTTTTCTCCTCCAACTTTTTGTAATGGGCATTTGACTTTCTTTGCACATTTGCTTTGTAAACACTGGGTAGGTACTTCCGCCTTGAGCATTTTGAACATGACTATGCAATGCATTAAGTCAAGCTAGTGCAAGACAAGCATTTGTGGTTAAAAAGTATATACATTTGTATTTTTATTTTTTTTTTTTAGAAAATGACAGATTGTTTCACCAGGTAAGACCCTATTTTCTCAGCTGGGATCATGTAGAGCCCTTTGAAGCTATAAGCTATAAGCTTGAAACTATATGGAAAAAAATCCTGGAATGTTTTCCTCAAAAACCTTAATTACATTTCGACTGAAGAAAGAAACACACAAACATCTTGGATAACATGGGGTGAGTAAATGAACAGAAACATCATTTTTATTCTGGAAGTGAGCTAATTCTTTAATGTTTTAATGTGAAGTGAAAAGCTGCATGTTGGTAAGTTAAAAAAAAAAATCCATCATTAAGATGTGTTAAAGTTCTTTAAACTTTAAACCACTGCTTGTGGCCAAAATACGAGTCCAAAATCTATAATAATGTTTCCTCCAGTTAAAAAGTCCATCCCCTGTTGTCCTCTCACAACAATATCCATGTGTTTTCACTTATAAATGGTGCTAGATCTGTGCATATTTCTCTCCTGATTCAGACAAGATGACGTTTTCACTGGAGAAAGCAATATTATGAATTATGGACTAATATTTTAGAAGCAATGGTTTAAAGTAAAAAGTAAAAAAAAAAAAAGGTCTCAATGACGGATTTGTTTCTTACTAACATGCAGCTTTTCAGAAGATGGTAAAGTACAACCATATTGTGGATTTTTGAAAAGTACCTTTCATGCAGTGTGTAACAGCTCTAAGTGAACGAAAACATTGTTATTTTTATAAGAAAATGACTGATAGTTTTGCTAGATAAGACCCTTATTCCTCGGCTGGGATTGTTAGGAGCCCTTTAAAGCTATTGCATTTTTAACCTCCAATCTGTTGAGCACCACAGAAGTCCACTATTTGGAGAAAAATCTTGGAATATTTTCCTCAAAAAGCTTTTTCTTTGCATCTGAAGAAAGAAAGACATTAATATCTGTTCGTCTTGTGGAGTATTGTGATGTTTTTTATCAGTTGTTTGGACTCTAATTCCAAATCCATTGCTGAGGAAGTAATGTGGTGCTAAATTTCCCCAAATCTGTTCCGATGAAGAAGAAATTCATCTACATTTTCTGTAAATTTTCACTTTTGAGGGAACTATTCCCTCACTAGGCTTGTGTTTCTCCACATGTGTGCCAACAGAATGAGAAAATAACAGTGGGGTGAAGAGTGAGAAATAGAGAGAATGAACAATGGATGGACCAAAAGAGTGGGTGTGCATGTATTGTGAGAAATAACAATGGATTATGTGCACATTTGTTGTGTATTCTGAAAAGAAAAGTAATAGGAGAAGGAGAGAATATTTGTCTGAGTGTGTGTTTACTCACCACATTGCTCTCATGCACCTCTGGGTTCATGGTGAGCTGCACTACGAACCAGGTGGCATTTCGCAGGATAAATGCCGTAATCAGGTTCCAGTGGATGATATTTCTCAGACACCGGATACTCCTGAGAATGGAGGGGAAGGAAAGATGGAGGAGGCGAAAGATGGAAGAAAAGAAAGAGTTAAGATGTTAGATGAAAAACACTCTTTCTATCAAGGCTTTTTGTTGTCTTTTTCACAGGATGTGAATGCGTTCGCAGCATGACTTCATGTCGTTTTATTGGTAGATCCATCGCGCCGTTGAGTTTTCTCAGCATGCGGTCCCATCAGAGCACATTATGTTTATCTTTAAATGGCAAACCCACAGCGTCAAGCAGTTGCATCTTCAAATAATGCACATTTCATATTCAGAACTCATACGATATACACATAGGGTGCAAAGTGATTAAAAATGTAGTCAATTAATTTGATTATATCCCCATTAATAATAAAAAATATATTTAAAGGGCCAGTTAACTCAAAAATGGTAATTCTGTGATTTTTTTCTCATTCCCATGTCATTACAAATGTATGTGATCTTCTTACTTCTCTGTAGCTCAAATGGACAAACGGAACGAAACAAAACAAAACAAAACGAAACAAAACAAAACAAAACAAAAAACAAAACAAACATCTTTTTTATGCTCCACAGAGAAAAAAGAACACTAGCAAAGCCATTCAGGTTTAGTAAACTATATTATATGAATTTTTCCTCACTCTCATGTCATTACAAACCTGTATGATCTTCTTAAATCTGTGGAGCACAAATGGACAAGTGAAACGAAGCGAAATGAAAAGAAACAAAACAAAACGAAATGAAATGAAACAAAACCCAAAAGAAAACAAAGCGAAAAAAAAAAACAATCAAAAAACAAATCAAAACAAAACAAAAAACAAACAAAACAAAACAAAACAAAACAAAACAAAACAAAACAAAACAAAACAAAAAACAAAACAAACAAATGTCTTTTTTATGTTCCACAGAGAAAAGAATACTAGTAAAGCCATTCGGTTTTGGTAAACTTTATAAAGTGTTTTCTTTTTTCTTTTTTAAAAACTTAAAATAAATAAATTAAAAATGAAAAGGGCCAGTTAAATAAACAAAAAAAAAAAAAAAAAGGAAAACCAGAAAACTAAAAAAAAGGGTACTATCCATTCAACAGCAACCTCTTTGACAGTGAAAATGTGCTGTTTTCCCATCATCATTCTTGTGTTTGATTAATATCCGTTACAATCGTGGTGTCAGGGTGAGAAGCAAAAAAAAATGGTTTGGTGGTACTTAAAACGATAATAAACATGGTGCCTAACAGTCTTTCTTTGTGTGTTTTATACTGTAGAAAATGTCACCAGTGCCTCAAGAGAAATATTTGGATTGAGCCGGTGCTTTGAAAAGCTACATTCCAACATTTCAGGATTTTACAACAGGTTTCCTGGTTCCAAAAGGCTTTAGGACACATAAGAAGCTGCTCTAATATGCAACACACTAAACGGGCAGTCAGAATAGTGTCAGTCTGAAGCAGGTCAAGAAGTTGAGGGCAAACTCAATGCACTTTGAAGGAACTTGCCTTTCAGACTGACTACTCAGATTTGTGTCATCAAGCGATGAAAGGTTTTGCCCTAATGGAACAGCTGTACACAAACACAGTAAGAAAAGCTATAGAATATTTACCGCACAACATTTCTCATGTTTATGTTATATATTTTCATGCAAGCTTCTATTTTTACCAACACATCTGCTTAAAATTTTATAACTGGCTGTTTTGTTCTACTGCTGCCTTGCGAATGAATGAGCACTTGTTATTGAATGACCTTTATTTGGCCTCAGGATTGTTTATATGTGACATCTATCAGCAGCGTCATGCTGCTATTTTTTTTATTTTTTTTTATAAGAAGACTTCAATACCAGTCCATACAGGCTCAACTTTGCACCACTGGCAAGATAAAACAAGAAAAAAAAAAAAAAAAAAAAAAAAAACACTTTTTAATACTCAAGGAAAAGATGCGTTAAGTTTTTGATTAGTATTCAAGAAGACTAAGATTCAAAACATTTTCAGAAATTAATTCATCAAAATCACATCGGAACTTGACAGTCAGTGATCCTCACAGATTTTCATTCTTTCACAGCGTGTTGTAAATGACCCTCTTTTTCTGTTTCTCTCTCGTTCTCTTAAGCTACGGAATAAATAACAGTAGTGTGACTCAAAGGTCAACTTCCCTGTGATATCAGCTTCAGGCTGTGGCCGGTATTTACGACTGACCAACAGTGACCTCCAAATCAAAGCAGTCATCATTATTAGATAAGCAGCAGAACTTCACAGATCAGAAGAATAAAAGAATAACTTACAGAAGCATGAAAATTTATAAGTAAACTCTTCTCAATGCCACAAGCGAACACTAAACGGGGTCAAAAACCAACAGAAAACATCAAAAACTGATTTAATCTTCTAAGAATCAAGAAGAGGCCAAAAATGAGAAGAAAGCACCATTAAAGAACTCAATTTTGAATACTGTAGATACTTCAGTCTCACTACAGAGGACAGACGGGTCAGCACAGTCATCTCCATAATCATCCCATGAGACACATTTATAGATCATATGGAAAATGGGCTGACGTTCTCCATGCATGCGTAAAGTTGAGTTATGCTAGATGACATGTACCCTAAAACATAAGGTTTTATTTCTCATCTACTTCCCTGGAAACGTTAACCTGTTAAGTGTTATTAAGTGAAGTTGAACAGACACATGACACTGATTCTACATCACTTGTTTAACCCAGTTTCTCATATTTCATTGATTAGTTTGAGTTCCATTGGCTGCTAGACAGGAACATAATGTTGTCATGACTGTTTATGCCTGCAAGAGCTGATTAATATCCATCCTTCACTCTCTCTATGAGCCTCTGACCTCTTTTCCAATTAACTCTGACAGCTCATAGGAAACAAATGTAAAACAGAGAGATGGAGGTTTTGTTGAATTGACCTTAAGCAATAAAACGTGCCAGTTTCACTTTTTTTTTTTTTTGCCAAACAATCACATTTCCTGTCAATTGATAAATAAAATGTTCTATGAGTACATGCTGTGATAGATTTAGATTTCCAAAAAACAATCAAACATTCTCAAATGCATTTTTTTTTTTTTGGTTGATATTAAACTAATGCATTTTATGTTCACTACACATCCATAAACACGTTAGCACTCACACAGGCAAACACACAAATCTCATAAACACAGTTAGCAGTTGCTTCAGTTCTGCAGTTATGCGTTGTCTCAGCAGGAAGCTACTAGTCTGGGGAAATTCATTTATTGCAAAGGATGCAAGGAAACAAATGATGACATTGCTCAGCACCAAAGCCTTTATATCTCTGCCTGTGCATCTCATTAGCAGATCAAACTTGAAAAGAAAACAACATCGGCATGAAAAGCGAAGCTTTTCTTATACATTTCCTTACAAAAAGGCAAAAGAAGAACATTAGTCTGCAATTATATGCTTTAGTTATAGGCAGCCAAGACAGAATATGCAATTTTCTTTCAAGTTTTCACCTTTCCAATGCTGAGGAAAAGTTCACCCAAAAATGAAAACCCTGTCATTAATAACTTAATAACAAATTAAGATATTTTTTATATAATCTGAGAGCTTTCTGACCCTGTATAGACAGCAACACAACTGACACGTTCAAGGCCCAGAAAGGTAGTGCGGTGAAGATAGATACAGAAGAGAAGAGTTCGTTGAATACAGTAGTCTTTGCAGATAAAAAGTATTCTCATAGCTTCATAAAATTAGGGTTGAACTACAGATGTCACAGGGACTATTTTATCAATGTCCTTGCTACTTTTCTGGGCCTTGAACATGTCAGTTGCATTGCAGTTGCATGTCTATGCAGGGTCAGAAAGTTCTTGGATTTAATCAAAAATATCTTAATTTGTGTTCTGAAGATGAACAAAGGTCTTTGGAACAACACGGGGGCGAGTAATTATTGACAGAATTTTTATTTTTGGGTGAACTATCTCTTGGGGGCAGCCATGGCCTAATGGTTAGGGAGTCTGGCTTATAATCAAAAGGTTGCAGGTTTGCATCCCAGGTCTGGCAGGGATTGAAGGTGGGGGGAGTGAATAACCAGGGCTCTCTCCACTCTCAATACCATGACTGAGGTGAGTCCCTTGAGCAAGGCACTGAACCCCCAACTGCTCCCTGGGTGCCATAGCGATAGCAATATGGCTGCCCACTGCTCTGGGTGTGTGTGTGTGTTCACTACTGTGTGTGTGCACTTGGATGGGTTAAATGCAGAGCACATACCCTGAGTATGGGTCACCATACTTGGCTATACGTCCTGTCCTGTCCTGTCCTGTCCTGTCCTGTCCTTTCCTTTCCTTTTCCTTTTTTAAATATAGTAAACATAGCTGCGATAACTACAATTTTATAGTTAGCTTAAAGCATCAAAAAATTAGAACAGAAAGAATGATAGATAGACATTTTCAATGTCTTGGTGAGCATAAAAGACTTCTTTGCAAAAGACTTCAGTGCAAAAGCAATGCTGTACCAGGTGAGCTATTGAGCAAGTTTACTATTTCAGGAAAGCCATACACATGGAGCTGGTTGTGTGATACAAACATCAGAATGAATTGTTTTGCGTAATTTACTGAATTTTTCCCTGAAATCTTATTTGTAGAGATGTCGCATCAATGCATCGTACCACGATTGATGGTTTCATGCACATACACTACCAGTCAAAAGTTTCTGAACAGTAAGATTTTTTATGTTTTTCTTAAAGAAGTCTCTTCTGCTCACCAAGCCTGCATTTATTTAAACCAAAGAACAGCAAAAACAGTAAAAAAATTTGAAATACTATTTGAAATAACTGCTTTCTATTTAAAATACATTTTAAAATGTAAGTTATTCCTGTGATTTCAAAGCTGAATTTAGCATCATTACTCCAGTCACATGATCAGAATTTTCAGTTTTGGGTGAACTACCCCTTTAAATATAGTAAACAGAGCTGCGATAACTACAATTTTATACTTAAAGCTTTAAAAAATTAGTACAGAGAGAATGATAGATAGACATTTTTCAGCGTCTTGGTAGGAATAAAAGACTTCTTTCAAAAGAGTGCAAAAGAAACGCTGTACCAGGTGAGCTATTGAGCAAGTTTACTATTTCAGAAAAGCCATACACATGGAGCTGGTTGTGTAATGCAAACATCAGAATGAATTGTTTTGCATAATTTAATACAAAGAGAATGACAGATAGATAGACATTTTTCAATGTCTTGGTAAGCATAAAAGACTTCTTTCAAAAACATAAAAAAAAAAAAAAAAATTGGTAGTGTACCACTAGAATTTTTTCCCCTCCAGAAATGGGAATGCTAATGGACATCTTTCTCCAGGTAATACACACCTCCTTGAGATATAAACATCCATTCAGCTGTAATGGTAACATATCAAAGAGATAAGATGTCTTGAAAGTGACATCAGAGAGTGGCACCATTAGAGCTCTAGAATAAAGATAAAAAGTGTCCATGAATGCTCTTTGTAAAAGCCTCTCTCACATAGACAAGGAGTCACTATTCTTTACCCAAACCAGATCCTCTACTCGAGACGAAAACGCGTTTCTCTGCTGGAAGCTGCAGCTCAGCTAATTATTTTGACTGTTTGTCAGATTGTACAGCAAGATCAAGGTACTGAAACGACATTTTGTTTGAGAATGGATATAAATAAACTCCCGTCTATCAAAACTATCTGCGATAAACACGGTGGGGCGAAAGCCATCTGACATCTGCAGCATGGATGGATGGATTGTGAAAATGATGATGCAATTTTCCTGGTGACAGATGGGAAGGCGCGCCGTCTTCTGAATGGTAATCGCTAGCTTCTGAGATTTATGAAGAAGAGATGAGATGAGACTTGACGATTAAACTCAAGCCGTCGTTGATGTTTATAAATGGCGCCTCTGGTTTATAATTGCATATTAGAGGTTATCTGACTAAGCGTCAAATCTGCTGTCAAGCTTTCTCATTGCATATCTTTTTCATCCAATTTGATTACTAATATTACAATTAGAGCTGTCAATTTAATACACTCATTTAGTAAAATTATTTCTACAAAAAATAAAAGAGGCTACAAAGAAAAATCCATTATACCACTCCACCAAAAAAAAAAAAAAAAAAAAAATTATGTTCAATCTTATGGAAATAAAATGAATCATATATTGACTTTTAAATTCAAAATTTGAAAAAAAATATTTTAATGTCTATTCAATGCTTTACTCATCTGCCACAATATTTATTTATTTAGTATAAAACAATTTTTTTTTTATTTTAACTTGGAAGCGTTTTTTGCAAATACACAGATTGAATTGTGATTAATTTAAATAATAAATCAGCATATCATCTGATTAATTCAATATAATTTTTAAATTAACTCAAATTTACTCATATGTAAACTACAAACAAAATTTACTGTAAACACTGTATTTCGGAGGTTTTTGCTGCAAGTCTGTATTTGATCTAATTTCCCTTCTCAGTTAAGTAACGAAAGCTTGGCTTAGCTACAATTGCTAGTGTGATGGATGAATGTGGACAAATAATGAGAGCGGGTGAGGATGACTTTTATCTTGAAGAAGGACGGCTGTGAGGCCAGTGTCGTCCTTGTGAAAATACAAGCTCTGGGCATTTAGCAGCAGAGTATCTGCCGCTTATGCGGTTCCCTGACCTCGTTCACACAACACTCTGAGCAGCTGCCTCTGACATTACTTTCTCATTAGTTACGGATGGTACACCCACAAATCTACACACATGAACTGTACACACACAACTAAGCTGACAGTGTAAATACACAATGCTGGCAAGTGTTTGTGGGTAAATGTAGCTGCATGCAGATGTGGCTGTACTTTTTGATAATTAAGTCCTGTTAACGTGGTTTGTTGTTAGAGATGTTTTTCGTAGGATGTGTTTCCCATACAGTGCCAACTAACAAATTTGACATTTACTGCATAATAGGAGAAGTTTACTTCTAGAACAAATTTACAGATAATTTACTCACCCCCTTGTCATCCAAGATGTTCATGTCTTTCTTTCTTCAGTCATGAAGAAATTATGTTTTTTGAGGAAAACACTTTAGGATTTTTCTCTATATAGTGGACTTCAATGGTGCCCCTGATTTTGAAAGTTCAAAATGCAGTTTAAATGCAGCTTCAAAGGGCTCTAAATGATCCCAGCTGAGGAAGAATGGTCTTATCTAGCGAAACGATCGGTTATTTTCTAAAAATAATTACATTTTATACACTTTCTAACCTCAAACGCTTGTCTTGCCTTGTCTGCCTGAACTGTTTTTTTTTCCAGTTCATGACAGTTAGGGTAGGTCGAAAAACTCCTATCTTATTCTATTTTATTTTTGTTCTGGAAGTGAACTTCTCCTTTAATTTGACCCCTTTTAGTTTCAGATGTTTTGTCACTTCAAATGAAAAACTGATTAATGTTTTTTTTTTACAGCAGACGTGTGTGTAAAAAATACTTGATAAATGAAAAATATGCATACGTAATTAAAATGTGTTCTGTTAATTTGTATTTGTTAAAAACCTGCAGTTTCACACCCTCACGTTGTTCCAAACCCATATGCTGCTGTTTTTCTGTGAAACACACAAGGAAATTTATTTTTAATGAACACTGCTTTTTTTTTTTCAAAACTGATCACATCTGTGTAGCACCAGAAGAAAAAATAAGCTTTATGCTGAATAAAACTGCATAGAAACATTTAAAGCGAGTCTATATGGAAACCCAGGCGTGCCAGTAACGTCATCTTTGAGAAGAAAATATTATCTTGCTACTTGCACACTTTGAGACATTTTCAAAGTGAAACATCTAATGAAAGGTACTAAAAAAAAGTTTTAGCCAAAACTGGCAAATCTGGCAACATTGCATTACATTAGCTGTTGTAAGTATTGCAGCAGTTCAGAAACTGAACATCCAGTAAGTGTTGCTAAAAGAAAAAAAAACAAACAACAAAAAAACATGATTCTTCAGAAATCATTCTAATATTCTCATCTGCTGCTCCAAAAACATTTTTATTATTATTGTTGAAAACAGAGTATAATCTTTTCAGGTTTTTTTGACATATAGAAAGTTCAGAAGAACAGCATAAAAATGAAATAGAAATCTTTTGTAACATTACAATTATATAACATTATAATATAGGCTTTATCATCACTTTTGATCAATTTTATAAGAGCATATATATATATATATATATATATATATATGAACATCCTCTACTTTAAACTGTTTTATTATGACGTGTTTCACAAGAGTGCAAGTGCAATGTTGTACCAGGTGATTTATCGAGCAAGTTTACTATTATATATTATAATAATGTTATATTTTAATTTTATATATATATATATATATATATATATATATATATATATATATATATATATTTTTTTTTTATAAAATTGATCAAAAGTGATGATAAAGACTATATGTATATATAGACTCAAAGCTTTTAAAATGGTATAGTGTATAATGTTACAAAAGCTTTTTATTTCAGATAAATGCTGATCTTTGGATCTTTCTATTCATCAAAGAATCCTGAAAAAACGTACTCAACTGTTTAAAAAAAAAAAATAAAATAAATAATAATATATTTTTTCGAACAGCAAATCAACATATTAGAATGATTTCTAAAGGATCATGTGACACTGATGACTGGAGTAATGATGCTGAAAATGTAGCTTTGATTGCAGGAATAAATGACATTTTAAAATATATTCAAATAGATTTGAAAATATTTTTACAGCATTACTGCTTTTGCTATGTTTTGGATCTAATAAATGCAGGCTTGGTGAGCAGAAGAGACTTCTTTAAAAAACATTAAAAATCTTTAAAAAGCAACAACTTTTGACTGGTAGTGTATAATAACCAAATGTGACGTGCCAAATTGAACATGTGAAATGGAGAATGAAATCTGAAAAATGACATTTTAGTCTGTTCCTTATACAGACTTCAGTCTTTAAAAATAGCACACAAGTCACATGTACTTTTTATGGTTCTAGGGTCTTAGGGTCTTAGGGTCTTTATGGTCTAAAGACTTGCCCTGTTGTATATCAGAGAGCTGCAAAAAGACTCTTCTTTTGTACCCCAAGGAGAAAATAACAGCATAAATGTCTGAAACAACATGGTGGTGAGTAAATGAAGACAGAATTTTCCTTTTTGTGTAAACTATTCAATACAACTCCCTGAAGCTCAGTGACATTTTCAGCAAGTGACTTTTCCCTCCCAATGACCTCCTCCAGTAGACGTACACATGGATATCCACTGTGGCTCTACTGGAGTGCGCTGTGATTGACCCTGTTTCCCGTCCCACAGTGCCCCAAACGAGTCTCCAAATCCCTGTGAGCCACACAGGAAAAGGCCACATACGCAATACCGATCCAGCCCATATCATCTGGACACGGACTCTTGTGTGATAGCATGTTTGTGAGCGACACATTTAGCGTGAGCAGCTGTGTGAAAGACCTAAATTATTCATCATTAAAAACCAAGCACCGGAAAATCCATAACTGATCTATGAAGAGAAAACCAGTGTTATAATAGATAAAGGACGCAGGTCCTTCTAGATCAATGAGCACAAGCAAACAAAGATGATGAGGTTTGAGACATTAGATTAGGAAAAATGAACTCAGCTAATAGATGATGGCTACTGCTCCACATTCATTAACAATTTCCTAAATAAATTAATAAAGTGCATGCAAATTAAATGGCCAAACTTACATTTACATTTTTTTTTTTTTTTTTAATAAAAGTATTAAAAAAAAAAAGTTTATTTATTATTTTATTTTATTTATTACTTTAAACGGAGAACTGATTAATGATTAACTGATTAATTTTTTTGTGATTACAGCATATATGTGTGTATACAAATATCGTTGATAAATGAAAAATACACCTATGTCATTAAAATGTGTTCTGTTAATTTGTAATTTCACACCCTCATGTTGTTCCAAACCCATATGCTGCTGTTTTTCAGTGAAACACACAAGGAAATTTATTTCACGTCTGTGCAGCACCAAAAAGAAAAAATAAGTTCCCCTTCAGTCGTTTCACTACGACGTTACATATGGGAACTCGCTTGAGAGTCCAATCATCTCCAAGCCTTATTCAAAAGGCCAATGAACATTCATGAACATTGGCGAGTGGTATTTGCATGCCGAGCCACTCCCCCGTATATATGGATATATAAGGAGGTGGCGTGCAACCACTCATTCAGACTTTTGCTTTTGGAGCCTCGTCTTCTGAGCCATTTTAAAAAAAAAAAAAAAGAAAAAGAGTTCCTGAGTTCACACTCTCTCTGCTGGCGTGCTGCCGAGCTACTAAAAGAGCTTCATCTAAAAGAGCGTTCGGCAGCCGCCAGCCTAATCCTGCGGGCTGCCGTTTTCACGGCATCAACGCCTCCCGCACTCCAGCGAGCGCCCCGTCTGAGTGCACGGTTGTGCCGCGGTTTCTCCCTGGGCGGACCGGGATTTCAAAAGAGTGAATTTCTCGCGGCTGTCGAGGACATTTTCCCGGTATATGTCTCTCCGGCCGTGCGCTTCCGGGTGCGGTAGTTTCCTCGCCTCTTTGGACGGACATGATCGCTGTCTCACGTGCCTGGGCCAAGAGCACACTGAGGCAGCGTTCACGGATGGTACGTGCGTTCATTGCGAACGTATGTCCATGGCTGTGTTAAAGTCCCGCCGCTCATTCATGAGTAGGCACCCCTTGTTGTCTTCCCGTGGTAAGTCGTTGAGCTGTCAAGGTTTTTCGGCTGCCGCGGTGAGGCACTTGGGGGACATTCAGGTGACTGTGCAGAATGTTCCGTCGGCCCCCAAAGCCCCGCGGACTTCTGCGTCACCGCGCAGTCCCGTTGAGCTGCCAGAGCAGTATACCTCTCCGTACAGCGGGCTGGGTATCTCCTTTGGCGCTCCCCAGGAGATCGAGATGTCTGCTGCAGCATCAGAGGGAGAGTCTGACGATGAGGCTGACGGCTCGGCGGGTCGGTACCCCTCTGTGGTTGCCGCCCCGTCTGAGACGGATGCTGAACTGTCGGCTATGCTCCTCCGAGCCGCCAAGGAGATCGGTCTGGAGGTGCCCAAAACACCTCCGGCCGATCCCTCTAGGCTGGATGATTGGTTTCTGGGGAGGGCTCCCGCGGCACCGCCGCGCTCTCCCCCAGTGCCTTTCTTCCCGGAGGTGCATGAGGAGCTGGTGAGGACTTGGCGAGCCCCGCACTCTTCTCGTCCACGTCCCAGCTCCTCTCCCCTCGCCTCTCTCGACGGCGGTGCAGCCCGGGGTTATGAGGCGGTCTCTCAGGTTGAGCGCGCTGTCGCGGTGCATCTATGCCCGCCCGGCGCTGCCACTTGGCGGGATCGGCCCCATCTCCCCTCCAGGGCGTGTGAGTTCTCGTCCGCTCTCGCGGGCCGGACTTACCACGCCACTGGACAGGCTGCCACCGCCTTGCACGCCATGGCCACCTTACAGGTGTACCAGGCCAAGGTGTTGAAACACCTGCACGAGAGGGGTTCTGACCAGGGTGCAATGGAGGAACTCCGTGCCGCCACCGACTTCGCCCTCCGGGCTACGAAGGTGACGGCGCGTTCCCTTGGTCAGGTGATGTCCACCATAGTGGTCCAGGAGCGACATGTATGGCTGACCCTGGCCCAGATGGCAGATGTCAACAAATCACGGTTTCTCGACGCTCCTATCTCCCAGGGCGGCCTATTCGGCGACACCGTCGAGGACTTTGCCCAGCAGTTCTCGGCGGTTCAAAAGCAGACAGAGGCGATTAAACACATCCTGCCCCGCCGCGACATTCCAACCACGTCCGCAGGGCCCCAACCTCCGCCTGCTTGTCGCCGAGGGCGGCCCCCCGCGGCTTCCAAACAACCAGCTCCGTCCCCTGCTAAGGTACATGACACCAGATTGGCAGCCCGACGTCGAGCCGGCCGTGGGAGAGCGGCGCCGCCCGCATCTCAGGGACCGGTCACCCGCAAAAGATCTGCGAAGCGTCCCTGACACGGGCAACCCGGAGGTGGAGAGAATCGTTCTTTGGGGGATGACAACATCAACGTCCCCACTCCCGGTGGAGGGCCGGGAGCTGTCACAGAAAAAGTCAATTCTCTCACCTCCGGGGTTCAGGCCCCAAGTTCCATCTTTGAGCAGCGCCCAAGAAGTGTCTCCTCGGATTCGGACTCGGAGCCTGATGTCGCCAGCACGGGAACCAGGGAAGAAGGTAAGCGCTGCCCAGTGCAGTCTGACTTTTCTCCAGGACGTTCTTCCTTCTGGGATCAGTCCCCTTCCCCTTCCCCCCCCAGGCTGCCCCACTGCGGTCACGTCGGTCAACGTCCCTTTGATACCCCTGGCGACCAGGCTGGGAGCCTGGCTTCAGCTTCCCAGCCCCTCGCGGTGGTTGATTCGGACGGTACGTCTCGGCTATGCGATTCAGTTCGCCAGGCATCCGCCCAGGTACAGAGGCGTTCTTTCCACTTCCGTCCATTCGGACACACATGCCGCTGTGCTTCGTGCGGAGGTTGCAGTCCTACTGGCGAAGGACGCAGTCGAGCCTGTCCCTCCAGCCGAGATGAAGTCAGGGTTTTACAGTCCTTACTTCATCGTGCCCAAAAAGAGCGGTGGGTTAAGACCCATCCTGGATCTTCGAGCCCTGAATCGGTCCCTTCTCAGGCTGCCGTTCAAGATGCTCACGACGAAGCGCATGCTAACATGCATTCGTCCCCAGGATTGGTTCGCAGCCATTGACCTGAAGGACGCGTACTTTCACGTCTCGATCCTGCCTCGACACAGACCCTTCCTACGGTTTGCTTTCGAGGGTCGAGCGTATCAGTACAAAGTGCTTCCATTTGGCCTCTCCCTCTCTCCCCGTGTCTTTACGAAAGTCGCGGAGGCTGCCCTGTCCCCTCTTTGGCAGACGGGCATTCGCATCCTCAACTATCTCGACGACTGGCTTCTCATAGCTCACTCGCGAGATCTGTTGTGCGAACAGAGGGACTTGGTGCTCCGGCACCTCAGCCATCTGGGCCTTCAGGTCAACCGAGAGAAGAGCAAACTCTCCCCAGTGCAGAGGATCTCTTTTCTCGGCGTGGAGCTGGACTCGGTCAGTATGACAGCCCGCCTCACCAACGAGCGCGCGCAGTCAGTGCTGAAGTGTTTGGAGTCATTCAGACACAAAACAGCGGTCCCTCTCAAAACATTTCAGAGGCTCCTGGGGCATATGGTAGCCGCAGCCGCAGTGACGCCGCTCGGCCTGCTTCATATGAGACCGCTTCAGTGCTGGTTACACGATCGAGTCCCGAGATGGGCATGGCACCGTGGCACACTCCGGATTGGCGTTTCCCTGCAGTGTCGCCGCCTGTTCAGCCCGTGATCAGACCCGGCCTTCGTTCAGGTCGGAGTCCCCCTGGGCCCGGCGATTCTCACGTCATCCTGAGACCCCGGCCTGGTTATGTGCCCAAGGTTCCCACCACGCCTTTCCGCGATCAGGTGGTGAACCTTGCAAGCTCTGCCCCTGGAGGAGGCAGACCCAGCCTCTGCGCTGCTGTGTCCAGTTCGCGCTCTGCGTATATACGTGGACTGCACTCGGCACTTCAGACGCACCGAGCAGCTCTTCGTCTGCTTTGGAGGTCAGCAGAAAGGGAATGCTTTCTCCAAACAGAGGTTGGCCCATTGGGTGGTAGATGCCATCTCCCTGTCGTACCAAAACCAGGGAGAGCCATGCCCCTTAGGTGTTCGTGCCCACTCCACACGGAGTGTTGCCTCATCCTATGCGTTGGCTCATGACGCCTCACTAGCAGATATCTGTAGAGCTGCGGGTTGGGCGACACCTAATACCTTCGCCAGGTTCTACAACCTTCGCGTAGAGGCCGTATCCTCCCGTGTCTTAACATAGACACCACAGGCGAGCGGGAGTCCGGCTGGTGTCGGCTTGCTACGCCATTCCTAATGGATCCGTGCGCTATTTTCCTCAGTTGTTCCCTCCGGCGAACCTGGGTCCTCCATGCCCCGCAGTCAGGCCTAGTGCGGAGTAGTGCTTGTCTGTGCTCCGGTTGGGTCTCCTTCGCCCAGCAGGTTGTGGCAACATGTTTCAGTATTTTTCCACGGTCAGCCAGAAGGCCGATGTTTCCCTCATATATCCCTAAAATCTATGGATATATTGAATTTCTTGTGTTCCACATGTAGAGATTTCATGTGCTCCGCCCCCCCAACTCCTGCTTCAGTACAACTGGCATCCCTGTGGGGCCCCCTATTGGCCCCCAGGGCGTTGGGAAGGTTACGCTCATATCCGTCTGCTGACACGTCTGCCTGTCGGCACGCGGTGTGTTGCGTAACGCGACGTCTGGATCGTGGCCTGTTCCATGGGTCTGTTCCCATATGTAACGTCGTAGTGAAACGACTGAAGGGGAACGTCTAGGTTACGTACGTAACCCTCGTTCCCTGAAGGAGGGAACGGAGACGTTACATCCCCTGCCACGACCTGACGTCGCGCTGACGCCGGGCTGCAGCTCAGCTCCTCAGCAAAAGCCTGAATGAGTGGTTGCACGCCGCCTCCTTATATATCCGTATATACGGGGGAGTGGCTCGGCATGCAAATACCACTCGCCAATGTTCATGAATGTTCATTGGCCTTTTGAATAAAGCTTGGAGATGATTGGACTCTCAAGCGAGTTCCCATATGTAACGTCTCCGTTCCCTCCTTCAGGGAACGAGGGTTACGTACGTAACCTAGACGTTTTATTCTGGATAAAATGGCATAAAACATTTAAAGTGAGTCTATATGGCAACCCAGTCATGCCAGTGATGTCATCTTTGCAAAATAATATTATGTTGTTTCTTGCTCGCTTTGCGACACTTTCAAAGTGAAACTTAGTGGTGCTAAAACATATTTACAGAATTATTTACAACATTATTTTATTTTATTTTATTTTATTTTATTTGTGTGGAAAAACAGTCAATGTCCCACTGACAATTTTAACTGTTTAAATTGTTTTATATTTTTAAATTATTTATATTTTATTTCTAATTTTGATAAAATTGACATTTCAGCTCTGAAAAGGACTCTCTCTGGACTGTTTTTTTTTCATGTGTATACTATATACAGTCATGGTCAAAAATATCAGCACCCTTGCAATTCTGTCAGAAAATGCAACACTTCTCTCAGATAATTGTTCCAACTGCAAATGTTTTGGTATTCACATGCTTATTGTTTTTGTTTGCATTGCAACGACACACATACACACACACACACACACACTCAGTCTGGTTTATTATCCTTGTGGGGACTCTCCATAGGTGCAATGGTTTTTATACTCTCCACACTGTATTTTCTATCCCCTTACCCTAACCCTACCCCTAAACCTAACCCTTACAGAAAACTTTCTGCATTTTTACTTTCTCAAAAAAACTCATTCTGTATGATTTATAAGCTTTTGTACCCATGGGGACCTCAAGCCAGTCCCCACAATGTCAAAATTTTCAGGTTTTACTATCCTTGTGGATAGTAAAAGACATTTGGTCCCCACAATGTAGCAAAAACAAGTACACACACACACACACAAACAGAGAAGAAAAGTCAAACTTGGACTGGACAAAATTATTGGCACCTTGTCAAAATTGTAAGAAATAATTGTTTTTCAAGCATGTGATGCTCCTGTAGTTTGTATTTAGACACACCTGTGGCATGTAACAGGTGTGGGCAATATAGTAATCACACTTGCAACCAGTTAAAATGGAGAAATTTGACTTTTGTCAACCTTTCTGTTATGTGTCACACTGAGCATGGAGAAAAGAAAGAAGTGTAAAGAGTCGTCTGTGGATTTGAGAGAAAAAAATGTGGAAAAACATGGACAATCTCAAGGCTACAAGTCCATCTCCAGAGATCTTAATATTCCTGTGTCCACTGTGCTCAATATCATCAAGAGGTTTACAGCCCATGGCACTGTAGTTAACCTCCCTGGACGTGGATGGAAGAGCAAAATTAATGAAAAATTACAATGAAGGATTGCTCGAATGGTGGATAAAGAACCCTGCTTAACTTCCAAACAAATTCAAACTGATCTGCAGACACAGGGTACAACATTGTCAGCTTGCACTATCTGTGAAAAGGAACGCTATTGTAGGAGACCCAGGAGGACACCAAAGGCACGAAAAAGCAAGACTGGAGTTTGCCAAAACTTATGTGACAAAGCCACAATCCTTCTGGGAGAATGTACTGTGGACAGATGAGACAAAAGTAAAGGTAAAGGTCATCATGGCACTGTTTACAGAAAAAGAAATGAGGCCTTCAAAGAACACCGTCCCTATAGTCAAAAAACACAGTCCCTATAGTCAAACATGGTGGAGGTTCAAAGACGTTTTGGGGTTGCTGTGCTGCTTCTGGCACTGGATGCCTTGACTGTGTGAACGTTATCACGAAATCTGATGATTACCAAAGAATTTTGGGGTGCAACGTAGTGGCCAGAATCAGAAAGCTGCATCTCCAACAAAGGTCATGGGTCTTCCAGCAGGACAATGACCCGAAACACACTTCAAAAAGCACTCAGAAATGTTTACAAACAAGGCGCTGGAGAGTCCTGAAATGGCCAGCAATGAGTCCAGATCTGAATCCCAGAACACCTGTGGAGAGATCTCAAAACAGCAGCTGGGAGAAGGCATCCTTCAAATCTGAATGTCCTGAAGCAGTTTGCAAAAGAAGAGTGATCCAAAATCCCAGTAGAGAGGTGTAAGAAACTCATGCATGGTTACAGGAAGCGATTGATTTCAGTTATTTTTTCCAAAGGGGGTGCTACCAAATATTAAGTTAAGGGTGCCAATAATTTTGTCCAGTGCATTTTTTGGGCTCTGTGTGGAATTGTATCAGATTTGACTCTTCTTCTTGTTCCAATGCAAACAAAAAATAAATAAATAAATAAAATAAACATGTGAGTACCAAAACATTTGCAACTGCAACAATTTTCTGATAGAACTGCAAGGGTGCCGATATTATTGACCATGACTGTAAATCCACATGAGTTTACAGTTTTATTTCCTATTGTTTTAAAGATTTGTGTATAAAATTGAACAAAATAATGTTGCTGATGTTCAGAAATAACATGATTTACTGCAATAGGTGTATCACTGCTTTATTAAAATAATCAGCCAATGGTATAAAACTGGGTCACTGCTGCCTGTGTTTAACTCCAAGGGTTACATACTGTACATGAGGTTATGGATCAGGGGCCAGGAACACAAGCCTTCTCCAATTACGACCCAAGCCGTTAATCAGATCACTATTTTTGCAGTGACAGCTCACAGATTTCACCTTGACAAAATGCAGACTAATTACCCTCTTTTCCTAAAGTGTCTTAATAAGACCTTCTCACTGTTAGTGCTATTGCTATTATTGGTTGTCAAAAATTAAGTTTAACTGACTGAGGAAAAAAGCATGTGGAAATTGTCATTGATTTGTATATCAGACATGAATGGAGGGCTGTAGAATTCTTTTAAGCAGCTAAAGATGCCTTAAAGTCTTCTTGTTTTAATTGGCAGTATTTTACTTCTTGAACTGACATGTCCATTATGCCACACACACAAAACATTCATATCTTGTACGAACAAAACCATTTTTTTACTCATTTATAAAATTACAGACTAACCTAATCAGATTTGAGGAAAAATATAATCATTCGATTAATTAAGCATTAGCTACTTTGAAAGCAGCACAACCCTTAAGGAATAAAATTGCGTCCATTATAATACCTCAAAGCGGGAGGTCTGCAAATCTCTAACTGCTCAATCCACACTCAGCTCACACACAGGGCACGAGTACTCGTGTTGCCAACCATCACCATGGCAGCTGAGGGTGGGGGTCAGGGAGGCGTTCTCGGTGCTGACAGGCTGGCAGTGCTGGTGACAAGTGGCCATAAGTTCTCCCCAGTGGAAACCTGGGAGTGTGCCGGCTGCAGCACTTATGAAACAAACTATCAATACAGAACAGTAATCCTATTCATGCCGCATATTAATGATTGAAATTAAATCTCTACTGCAATAGCTCATTTGAATTGCAATATGACCCAACCTGCAGTTGAATAAATACCATGTTAATATTCAATGCATTTATATCACAGACACAGTAGTGGTAAATAGTAACATGCCCCGGAGTTACATAACTGAATTATAAATTAAATGTAACTAACTTATTTCTGCATGAACACTTTTTTCTTCTCTATTCAATTTTGAATAATGCACTACAACTGAGCTTCATTATGAAAGGTCCTTTTTTAATAAATTAAATTTCCAAAGATTTTTTCATTGCAGTATTGTAAATAGGGTGGCCATCTGTCCAGTTTTGGGTCGAACAGTTCGATTTGCAAATACCAGGTCTGTCTATCGGCGCAGGCTTGAGTCAAATGCTCATTTGTCCTCCCTTCAAGATCATCACTATTTGTTACTTTATCCAGTAGTAAATAATAATAAATACATTTGAAAAATAAGGTAGGTTAAGTTAGACACATTACTGACTGATTTTGTTCAACGGAAATAGTTCAAAACAAAGTGACGCAGTACCATTGCATCTCCATCATCGCAGTTGTGTTTAGTTTAGTTTCTGAACGAACAAATCAGGTAAGTCAATGATTTAATGAGCCATTCACAAAGACATTCACAAAATGATTCACTCAGTAGACAATGACTTGCCACTATCTACTGTCTATTTTAAAGGGATAGTTCACCCAAAAATAAAAATTTTATGTTTATCTGCTTACCCCCAGGGCATCCAAGATGTAGGTGACTTTGTTTCTTCAGTAGAACACAAACAAAGATTTTTAACTCTAACCGTTGCACTCTGTCAGTCATATAATGGCAGTCAATGGCTACCAAATCTTTGACAGTAAAAAAAACATACACAAACAAAACCAAAAACTCTGTGACTTGTGTCGATACACTGATGTCCTAAGACACGAAACGATCGGTTTGTGTGAGAAACCTACTGTCCTGAGCGCTTGCACAGCATCAAAGATCAATAAAATCAATCAAAGATTAAAAATAAATTAATAAATAAAAAATAAATTAATTTAGAAATCAATTTAAGGGACCAAATATTGTCCCTTAAAGGGATAATAATTTTACTTTATTTTAATATTTTATTATACTCACTATAATTACTCACTCTCAGAGAAGAATTTTGGTAACACTTTACAATAAGGTGTCATTTGTTAACGCTAGTTACTGTATAATGAACAATACATTTATTACACTATTTATTAGTCTTTGTAAATTTTAGTTATTAAAAATACAGTCGAACATTGTTTGGTCATGTTAGTTCAGTTAGTTCACTAATGTTAATAATGCATTAGTAAATGCTGAAATTAACATTAAATACAATTAATAAATGCTGTATTATTAATTCTTAGTTCATGTTAACTCATGTAGTTAACTAATGAACTTCATTGTAAAGTGGTACCAGAATTTCTTTCTTCTGCTGAACACAAAATAAGACATTTGAAGAATGTGGGTAACCAAACAGTTGCTGGTAGCCATTGACTTCCATAGTATTTTTTCTCCATACTATGCAAATCAATGGCTACCAGCAACTGTTTGGTTAACCACATTATTTAAAATATCTTTTTTTTTTTATTAAAAGAAAGAACCCAGATTTAAAAAAAAACATGAGGGTTATATAACAAAATTTATTTT
Organism: Labeo rohita; assembly: GCF_022985175.1. Classification (NCBI taxonomy): domain Eukaryota; kingdom Metazoa; phylum Chordata; class Actinopteri; order Cypriniformes; family Cyprinidae; genus Labeo; species Labeo rohita. Next base: position 27,302,536 of record NC_066871.1, on the reverse strand, counting down.
TTGGGCGAACTATCCCGTTAATGGATTTAATTTCTATCATTGCTTATAAGTTTGGTATTATTTTGCACTTTTAATCCAGGCTACACTGAATCCTGCATTGTCCTTCTTTCTGGTGTTTTTAGTAAATGCCACCCTAATTGTAAAGCTGGAAATCACATTCTCCTCCTCCTTAAATCTAAGTGCAAAAATCAATCGTGAACACTTAAAACACTTGAATCTCCGCTCATACAATCTGTATGCTTTTTAAGGAGCTCTTCCTTTCACAGGCCTCTTACTTCTGAGTCTCTGCATGGGTCTCGCAATCTTCCGGTGCCTGCTCACAACTGCATGTGTTTTGGTTATTATCATTCCCACTGCCTTTGCTAATAGGAGTGCGTTATCACAGCTGTCTATTCAGGTCCCCCCCCCCATCACTCACTTCCCATTGATCCGCTGCACCGAGCCTTTTCCGCTTAAGATGTGTCCTTTCAAGAATAATTGCCCGCTCAGAGCGTTTACTAGGAGTCGGGCTCCACAATCACAATTCTCTGCAGCTAATGTCGAGAGGGGTCACAGGCAAAAGCACTGAGTGATGCAATTTTAGGCCATAAACACGGTAACCAAAATCATGAGCTAAAGCAGGCCGCTCTCTCTGCAGGAGGTCGGCGCTAACAAGCCGTGGCTGCTTTGCGCAGGGCCTGCGGCACCCGAGGAACAAGCCTCCTAGAGCGTCCTTGAGCACAAATGGTGTGCAGATGTACTGGTAACATCCCATGCTGGGGCCCAGTAAGAGCGACCTGTCTGTCCACTTGCGCAGTATAGTGGGGGTGCTGGCGCAGTGCCATTGCCTCATACAGCGGCCATGTGCTCCGAGGTCTGCTGACTCTATCACCCTGCTGACCCTCATTGCGTAAGCATGGACAGAAATAGAAGAGCAGAGGTCCTCCTCATCTAGTGCTGCTTAAAGGAAGAATAACTTTACTTCTGACTGTTTCAAGAGATACTACACACACAGAAGTCACATTGCAGAGGTTAATAGATGGTTATTACATCTCTAAAGCACTATTCGGATGAAAGTTGTTTTTCATAGTAGTTAAAATTGCTAAAATTGCTAAAAAACAAACCCCAAAAAAACCCATTCCCACCGAGACAAAATTACAGCTTTTAGACGACCATAACTGCTCCATGATTTTAACCGAGGATGTTTGACAGAAAACATCATCTCGTTCGATTCTGAAAAGATTAAAATCAAAAAATCTGTTACATGACCTCCACAGGGAAAACCAGATCTGTCCAAAAAGGTTTCAGCTACATGAACATCAACAGCAGAAAACTGTTTAAAAGTTTATACAACTAATGTGGTAGTTTTAACAAACCACTGTTTTGTGATGATTTATATATATATATATATATATATATATTGCTAGAGGACATCTAATGGACAATTAGTTTTTATTGTAGTTTTATATACATATACCTACAGTATTCTACTGTACACTACAAAAGCTTGGAGTTGACCACAGGGTTACTATCATTAACTAAAAAAGAAACAAAAAACAAAACAAAACAAAACAAAACCTGAAGGTCAGTTGCTGCCTTAACTTTTACAAGTCATTTCAACAGAAATTATATTAAACTGACTTTTAAAAAAATAAACAAAATAAAAAGGTTAAATAAAAATCAAGTTAAAGCTCTTTTTGAATAAAACTATAAAAGTTTAAATTGCTCAATTTTGATAGGTTAGATCATTTTTTTTTTTTTTTTTTTACAGAGCATTATTAAATAAACTGAAAAAAAAATCATAAAAATCATGTAAACTACATAAACTACTACTACAACAAATTACTAAAACTTAAATGTTATATAATAATAACAGTTTTTATTTATTTATTTTTTTGAAAGAAGTCTTTCATGACTGCATTTATTCACTCAAAAATACAATAAAAATGATTATACTGTAAAATATTATTACAATTTACAATACCTGTTTTCTATTTTTTTCTATTCTTTTTGAATAAAAATATAATATAATATAAGTTTAAATTGCTCAATTTTGATGGGTTAGATATTTTTTTACAGCACGTTTAAAAAAACATTAACTGAAATAATAAAAAAAAATCATAAAAATCATGTAAATTACATAAACCAACAAAATTACTAAAACTTAAATGTTATATAATAATAAAAACTATCATAGTATACTAAATAACACTAGATGGTAAGACATTTATTTATTTATTTATTGAATGAAAGAAGTCTTCCATGCTCACCAAGACTGCATTTATTCATTCAAAGATACTATAAAATTGATTATACTGTAAAATATCATTATGATTTACAATAACTGTTTTCTATTTTAATACATTTTAAAATGTCATTTATTCAGGTGATGGCAAAGCTAAATTTTCAAGCAGCTATTACTTTTTTTTTTTTTTACTATTATTATGCATAATTTTAAGATACAATTGTTTTTATACATTAAAATTATTTCTTAATTTACTGAATAATAAATAATCTTGAAAAATAGATAGGTAATTTTATTTTATAGTTTATTTATTTTATTTATTAAATAAATATTTATGTATTTATGTTCTCTGCAATTTTTCTGTATTTGTTATTTTTCATTGTTATTATTTAATTTCTTTTGTATAATTTTATAATAAAATGTTGATGATATAATATTGTATATTAATTTAATAAAATGTTTATTTCTTCTTTTATTGGATAATAAATAATATATAATAATATAGGTAATATATTTTAACAGTGCTATTAATTTATTTAAGAAAGTTATTTGTTTTCTCTGCAATTTATGTAATTTGCCTTTGTTATTATTTATTTTGTTATTATTTATTATTTAATTAAAATAATTTTAGTTAAAATTATTTAAAATAATTTTACAATTCAGTGTCACATGATAACTTAAAAAATGCTGATTTGGTGCTCCAAAAATATTTATTATGATCAACGTTGAAAATGGTTGTGCAGCATAGTATTTTGTGTGGAAGCGATTCTTTTGGGGGAGGGGGGTTACTTTTTTCTTCTTTGATGAATAAAAAGTCTGAAAAAACATTTAAAAAAAATGTGTCTTGACTGTTACTTTTAAACAATTTATAATCAAACTGAATATATACAATGAAGAATATAAAAATGTTCAGATGGGAAGTAAACAACTAAGTATTTTATTCACAAAGCTGAAAAATAAGTCAATAAAGAAGGTGCACTGGGCCAAAAAAAAGAGACAAATGTAGCTTTCAGTATTTGACAAAGGTCAAAGCAAATGAGGAGAAGCTTTGTGAAACAATAATAAATCACAATTGCAGTCATTCACATCCAGACAGGATTATAGCTCTCAGGCGACTGTAATTACTCCATTACACTGAGGATCTTTGACGGAAAACACCATCTCGTTTGATTCTGACAGGATTAAAATCACAAAACGCATCTGTGAAACACAAAGTTACATGACCTCCTCGGGGAAAACCAGATCTGTCCAAAAAGGCTTCATCTGCATAAACATGAACAGCAGAAAACCATTCAAAAGCTTATACCACTAATGTGGTAGTTTTAACAAAGTGCTGTTTTGTGATTTTTATGAACCCGTCTGTTTTTGCCAGGGGACATCTAATGGACAATTGTTTAGTGAATTTAACAGGACACATGCTATTCTGGTTAGAGTCATGCTAAAAGCACAATTGCTGCTTTCATGGATTTGTTTGTTTGTGTTTGAAGTAAAAGCTCTGATTGCATTATTCAATTTAGTTAGACACACATAATCAAAGCCACTATGGGGTCTTCAAAGATAAATATACACACTATTTTCCCAAGAAAAGCACTTTTTATAGATAGAAACACTGTTTCAACTTTTCAACTTGCATTCATAATGGTTTATTTTGAGGCATTATATGCAGAGAAATGTTTTGGTGTTTACTGTCATTCTGCTACTCTGTATTCCCTCCTGTCTCTGCCCTGAGGGCACATGTAAGAAGATTTTTGTGTCACACAGGACAGGAAGGTATTCCCAGTCTAGCCTTTTGTCAAAAAACAGGATAAAAAAAAAAAGCTAGCTGTCAAAGCGGCTTGTCACTGCTATGTTGACCTGAGCTGCTGTGGCTGAGCCCTTCAATGGTGCCGCCCACAACTGCTTTGCTCTCCTTTCACTCTTTGATGCCTCCTGCTTTTTCCCCAGCAGTGCTCATTCTGTGAATGACGGAGGAGCTGGGTTAAACTCGGCTGACAGGTGAGCACTGATATGGAATACAAGGCCATTCCTGAAATTACGTGGAGGTTACTGTGTTTTGTAATCTTAGTGACACTATAGTCAATTCACTCTTGATATTGTAGGTACTGGCCTATTAGCATTTATATAGGATGATTGTATCTAATATCCAGCTCGCGAGTCTTATTTTCTGCTGTCACACAATGTAGTAAGGTGCCAGACATCACAACCGGATTTTTAAAGTCAGTTGGAAAAGATAGAGAGTACTTCATTCTGATTGCTGGACTGGATCTTGTGTAAACACTACGATTTGATCAGTAAATATTGCTGCTATTTAGATATCAATGTATGTGTGTGTGTTAATTATATTGTATTTTATATTATGATTATGTCTTCCTTTATTAAACAAACACTGTAATAAATATTTGTGATGAATGTCTTTTTAAAATTATTATTCAATTTCTTATTAAATATAATTTTATAATATATAATATTATATGCATGTTAATTATTTAATATTGTATAATAAAATGTGTATTTCTTCATTTATTAAATAAACACTGTAATAAATGATTACAGTATAATTTTGTTATATTTAATTTATTATATACATATTCATTTGTGTTCTCTGCAATTTATTTATTCTTTCTTTTTTCTATTATTATTATTATTATTATTATTATTATTTAATTTCTTATTTTTTTTATAATTTTACAATAAAATTATATATATATATATATATATATATATATATATATATATATATATATATTCATATTCATGTAATAAAATTATTTCTTAATTTATAGAATAATAAGCAATACATTTTATTTATTTATTATTTATTAATTTGATTTATTTATTAAATACATATTTATGTATATATATAATTATACTATACAATTATTTTATACATTAAAAATATTTCTTAATCTACCGAATAATAAATAATCTATAAAAATAGATATAAAAATATTTATTTATTTTATTTATTAAATAATTATTTATTTTTTTGTGTCCTCTGCAATTTTTCTGTATTTGTTATTTTTCATTGTTATTATTTAATTTCTTTTGTATAATTTTACAATAAAATGTTGATGATATAATATTGTATATTAATTTAATAAAATGTTTTATTTCTTCTTTTATTGGATAATAAATAATATATAATAATATAGGTAATACATTATTACAGTGCTATTAATTTATTTAAGAAAGTTATTTGTTTTCTCTGCAATGTATGTAATTTGCCTTTGTTATTATTTACTTTCTTATTATTTATTATTTCATTAAAAAATTTGTTAAAATTATTTAAAATAATTTTACAATACAATTTTACATTAAAAGTGTATATGTGTGTATAAATGTTATATATATATATATTTATGTTGTCCAAGAAGCACTTCCAAATCCTGGATCCCTTGCTGTGCAAATGCATTCTGCTGAAACATGAATAAGCCAATTTAATACTCCTGTCCTTCTGTCCTTGTGGGCAGACACAAAATGGCTGGAGGGTCTGAGTGCAAGAACACTCTGTGTTTACCCCGAACATCTGTTCACTGTGTATTTCATTACACTTTTTCCCTGCTAGAGGACCCACTTGAGCCCAACTACAACTTTACAACCCCAGTGCTCGCACCCAGCCTCAATATATCCATGACGCACCGACTTGGGAACATTAGCTAGACAGACAGAGGGTTATCAGCAGGGCACATTGTTGTGAAAAGCAGCATCCAATAAATCTGTTAGCTGACCCCTAGCGTGATTTTGATTGGAAATCCAGGGAAAGATGCCAGAATATCTTCCCCGGATTAATCAAGGCAGATTAAGTTGGGGATAATCTAGTCTAAATAATCCTAAACAGCATGGATATTTCATCTGCTCGCTCGCTCGCCTCGGTCTGTGGCCATAACACCAAAGGGTGTGTGGGAATGCTGAAATATGTGACTATTCTCCTCTTTAGATCCAGTTTGGCACATTGATCCAGGCTAATTAAGGCTTGGACATGATCCCACAGAAAGCAAGTCGCTCAGTTTGATTGAGCATAATATAATGAGAGCCAGCTCACTGAAGACCTTCAGTTCTCGTCCCCAAACCATGGCACTTCGGGACCGGAATAATCATGAAGAGGAGTGTGCGTGCCCTTGATGTGCTGGTAAAATGTCTTCATTTCTACACCATCAGTCTAAAATCTCATTGCCGGGAGCACTCCGCTGACCCATGACTTATCGATTTCTCAGGTGCCTTGACAAGACAGAGAGATAAACCTAGACAGGTTGTCCTTGGACCCCAGAAGCCTGAGCCTGAGAAGGGCTCGTCACTTGTGATCAGCGAGCATATACAATTCTCCATTCTCTGCCATTCAGCTGGCCACCTGATGTATAGTTTCTGTCAGCAGCTGGAAAACCAATTGATGTACTGATTGGATGTGACAAGAAGACAGCCTATATTTGTGTTGGGGGCTGAGCCCGTGTCCCTTTCAGTTAAACTGATTTAAAGTTGATCCAAGCAAAGGCTACTGGACATGTTAGGGGAGCTGTCCAGAAAAGAGATCATTTGTGGGGATATCTGGATATTTGGGATTATTTTTTGCACATGCAAAAGCGATACAAAACTATAAATACTTAATGTGATGACGTTTGACAAAATATCCATAGAATTTCAACAAAAACCTTTATTTTGTGTAAAACACAGTGATCAAAATTTCATTGTGAGTCTCTGCATTGTCCTGTCTTCTTGACCACTAGGTTTGGGTATCGTTTGAATTTGATCAATTCCAGATTCCGATTCTGCTTATCGATTCCCAGTTTCAATTCCAATGTGAGTAAAAAATGATATCAAACATATTTATTTTGTGTCTCATTATTGCAAAACATTTAGTTACAGCTGAAAACCATGAACAAAAATTGGCAGGCCACATAAAAACTGGACTCATTTAAGAGCTGCATGATTTTGGATAAACTGAGTTTGTTTGTTTTTTTTAGTAAAGACTCTAAAAAAATTTTAGTAAAAAATTAGACAACTAAACAACATCATGTGTAATTTATGAATGAATGATTTAATGACTCACTCATTACTGGATGAATCCGCTTTTGTGTATGAATCTCTTGAATGATTCAAGACATTTTAACAGCCCCTTTTCGCCAAGAAAGTAATCGATAAATCTTTGTTTGAAATGTCAAATTACTTTCAAAAGGGGATTTAGCTACTCTATTTTGAACGCCAACATACAAATCATGTGTGTATTCAAACTATAAACTTTTATCCCAGTACTTCTGTGATTATTTGAATGCTTGTAACAGAAATAATGATACTGTGTGGTTGAAAAGTGTGAAGCGGTTTCATTCATTTACACGACAGCTGCTCTCTTCAGGTCAGTGACAGTGGAAACGCAGGTTTGAATGTTCAAATCACACTGATGTGATCATTCGCTGCACGGACGTGATCGCACACATCGAAGGTTTATGAATGAAACCGATGAATCATTGTAATTTAGGAATAGAATCATGTTGGTGTTTGAATAGTGTTCACAATCTTTAACAATTTGTTAAAATAAAGTGCTTTTTGTCATGTTGGTAGTGGTGACATCCCTTGCAAAATGTTTAACTTATCACAAATATTATACTTGGCTTTTTCCGCCTCTGATCGCAAGTGTAGCCAAACTGTGGAGCACTTAAATTAGCAAGCAAGGTCGGGTCCTTACAGATCGAAAAAAATAATAAATAAATAAAAAGAAGCGCACAAAGGAATCGATAGGCTGAATCTAAATTTTAATTTTACAACAAGTATCTGATTCCTGAACTTAAGTATCCGATTCTGGCACTGGAATTAATTTTTGATTCCCAACCCTATGGACAACCAGGATTGAATTAGTGTCATTGTAAACCTGCAATATTTGAGAAATCAATGATTTGGAATGACCAACTTCTCACACAATAGCTGAAAGGGTCATCCCTTTGGCCTTCATCTGGACAACCTGATACAGGGTTTCAGTCAGTATAGAGTGGCCCACCATCTTGCAATCTCAGTGAAAAGTGAAGGAATGCTGCCAGTTAAATAGGGTTTGTCATGTAATTAAGGAAATTAGCACCAGGTGCCAGATTAACACCAATAACTTAGGTAAAGTTATTTACCTATGAAGCTCACACTACAGGATTTTTAGCCCGATTTTGCCCCGATTTTCCCCTCCTGAGAATCGGAGCAAAAATCTTGTCGAGCACCTCGATCGGTCCCGATGTTCGGCACAGAATATTTGGTAATGTGAAACGTTCACAGATCAGATCTTGCACCTCCCGATCTGCTCTCACACAAATTGGGGCCGCCCCGATCATATCAAACATGTTTAATATTCAGGATTTTAAATCGGGATGATCACGGCTATGATTACGTCAGTACTTTCACAACAGCCAATGTGCGACTGCAAAACAGCTGCTGTATGGTCCACTGGATAGTGGAGATGGAGTAAACTGCATCTTATGTTTTTGTAGTAACACTGTCTGTGTAATATGTCAAAAACATACCACAACCGCATGGAGCAATGCTTATACTACTGTTTTAGCAATTAAAATAGTTCAGTTTTGTATGTAATGGCAAAGTGATTATATTTCATTTCGTTTTTTTATTAAGTTAATTTAGAAAAACGTTTGGAGCATTTTTTGTTCGTTAACTATAAGTTTTTGTTTTTTTCAATTAACGACCAAGCGGTCAGTGGCAGACAGTGAGTTGATCATAGACTATGTCTAATCAGTTTTGCCTTCTCAAATCACGACCTGCCTAAAGTAAAATCTATAGATATAAAACAGTTAAAGCATATAACAGTTAACTAACATTTGTAAACATTTTTTTTTTTAAATATTTTTTTAAATTATAAACTACAACAGAACATATACAATTATAACAAGACATCTAAATAAACAAAATGAGAAAAAAAAAATTTGTAAACATAAGTTGCTGAAATTAGGATCTGTTGCGTAAGATCAGGTGAGGCGCTCCCTCCTTCATGATAATCTTAATAATATCTTGTAGTGTGTGATGCGCCACAATTTTCAAATCTTGTAGTGTGTGCATGTTTAAGATTTCAGGGAAGATAATCTGCAAAGATTCTCCTTATGTGTGCACTGCAACCAGATTTCATAATCGGTTAGGATTTAAAAAATCCCGGCTTGAAAATATCTCATTTAAAGGTTTTTATACTGTGTTTCAGAATACAATTAATTAATGAAATATGCTTTAAAAAACTGTCCTTCTACTCCTTTTAGTATTACTTCAAATAGGATTAAGCCATGACTAACTAATCTCAAATTTGCAAATAAACCAAGATCTGCAAATCTAAAACAAATTCCAAATGATCTGAGCTTTGCTAGCTACAATCATTTTATAGCTATATTTTTCCCCCATTTCTACTATTTTCCTAATGAATAAGGAGAAAAATCTGCAACCATGTTAAAACCCAAATCATTTTGTTCTGATGCGTTCATTTTTTCTGAAGCAATTAATTTGAGAGCCAATAGTGTGCGTTTGGAGCAGGACTATATGCTTATCCAACCAATGGCAGAAGGGGGAGTGTTTGGAAAGTCTGTTCGAAACATCAAGTCATTATTTTTGGAATTCCATTCAGTTGGTGACACAAAAATGACACACTTTACTCTATTAGGTCTCCCGACCGATAAAAGAGCCACCCCTGAGCAATAAATTTCCCCCTAAATCTTTTACAGTCCTGAAAATCCTTGGTTACTTATTCATCCCCTCACTTCACAACGCAGTAGCAGTGGCTCATACATGAATCTCTCTCATGCGAGTCCACCGGTGTGACTAATGCAGATGTTTAATTCTGTCGAAAAGCCCTCACAGCAGAAGCACTCACCCACCTGAGTCTCATGAAGAGGATGAAGGCGACCAGCAGGGCTCCCAGAGAGATACAGTGTCCCAAGTAGTTTATGATGACTGCAATGTGGTAATGCAGCTTGCTCTTCTTCTGAAAGATCACAAAGGGACAGACACACATAGAAACACATTAGGAAGATGAGAGACTGATGTCCTGCAGATATCTGACATCTAAATCCCAACATGGAATAACTCCTAAAAGCTTTTTGGGGCATTACAGGGACAGGGAAAAAAAAAAAAATCTATGAAGAACAAAAATAACTCTGACTGCCGTCTATAACTATGATATTATATACGATATTTTGCTACCTGTTAATTATCTTGTCACTTTAATGTGATATCTATATCACATCTTTATAAAACATCTTTAAAACATAAACAGTCATGCTGCTTATGTTTCCCCCCCCCAAGTATATGTATAATACTTAATAATTTTCATTGAATGAACTACATGTGAAGCAGTTGCACGTTATGGAAAATAAAAATGACTAATTGCTTTCAGAGAAAACACTAGCAGGGTCAAGACTGTTGAAAAACAAAAACAAATGGCAGATACTCAACTGACAGGTACTGAAAATAATCCTTAGTCAACAATCATTAAAGCAGGATATATTTTCTTCTTTAAACTATTCACATAAAGCTGCCTTAAAATGTAGTCTCTCTTGCTCTCTCTCTCTCTCTCTCTCTCTCTCTTTTTTTAATTGCATCTGAATTTGTTATATGAGGAAACTGCAGTCCCTCATCATACGACTGATTGGATATGCTACCTTTAGCATCCTTTAATCTTTCAATTTTCCAGATTATTACACTAATTTGGTGCTGCCAGATTAGATTTGTGTGCCTCACTGGACATTAATGATGAAATAAGCATTAAATAAATAACTTAACATCACACAGCAGCCAACACACGGACTGACCCTTAACCTAATCACACACTCTCATCCGTAATCATTAGCCTTGCACATGAGGATCGCATTACACCGCTCTGCCTGACACTAATGCTAACAGCATCCAACCAGCAACTGTTTCCAACTGTTATGAATATTTCGCTCTGTGATGAGTGAGGCAGATGTTCATGGTCTCCACTATCATGATGATTGCCAACCTGACATAATTCCTTCAATTAAGCGATTAGCTTTGGCTCAGTCAAACGGTTGCTTGCTTATAGCACAACAACTCACACAAAGCTGCTCATGTTTGAGCTAACATGTCATGCTTGTGGAAAAAAACATATTAATAGCCGGGCCAAATGATTCCATGAAGCATATGTTGATCACGTAATACTCAGGTTAGCGTGTGTGAGCATATAGGCATCATGTGCTCTTTCATCGCGGGCCCAGCACCTTTCCATTCTCTTGCCCCTCACGGCGTCCTCCTGGTGCAAAAATCTGTCGCTGAATTCCTGCGGTCGTCACAGGACGGGCCTGTGAAGCAAACCCCCGCTGGTCACTGCAGACCCTGCGGACCACTAAGACCAGAGAACCAGACTGTCCAAGCAGGGGGGAGGAAAGGCAGTTCTGGAATCCAGTGCCTACAAATCCACAAGGCTCATGAATTTAGACCAGCAGCAACCGCTCAGAAGGCAAATCAATCAGAAACTGCATGGACTGATGTGCTTATTGCTTTAGAGATGAGGTAATCCTTTAGGAGAGAATTTGGAGAACAATGAATACATTTTTTGCTCAACATAACATAGCAGTCCCCATAAGAGATATTACAAAAAGAGCTTGACTTTTAAAGATTGTTCTCTGCTTTCCCAGATACATGCATAAAGATGTCGCCAAGATGTCTGCCAAAGTGTGCATCATCTGAAAAGCACTATGATCAATTTTAAATGCTTTGCGTGTGTAAAAGCATTTAATGACAACTTAAACGGATAGTTTACACTAAAATGCGTCCTTTTCCACATAAACACAAAATCATAGCTTTTTCTATGTGGTTTGGCTGTTCGTCCACACGTAAATGCAGTATCAGGTCACTGAAACCGAACCTTTTTTGAAAACTCCTGGCAGGGTGAAGATTTTCAGAAACGTGTGTTGTCATGTAGGTGGTGAAACTGGAGATTTTGGCTCGATTTTGGCATCGGAGTGCGCGTTTTTTTTAGGCTTACAATACACATGAATACAGGGGGGTGAAAACTTTTTGAACTTGAAGATCAGGGTAGATGTACCTTTTCTGTTTTCTGGGAAACATGTAAGTATCTTCTGTAGCTTCTGAAGGGCAGTAGTAAATATGATATTTAGGTAAAATAAGAAAAATGTATACATCTTCATTCTGTTCAAAGTTTACACACCTTGCTCTTAATGCATCGTTTTTCCTTCTGGAGCATCAGTGAGCGTTTGAACCTTGTGTAATAGTTGCATATGAGTCCCTCAGTTGTCCTCAGTGTGAAAAGATGAATCCCAAAATCATACAGTGATTGTTTGAAAGGGTTCAAATACACCAAAATGCTGAAAAAGCAAAGAACTTGTGGGACCTGAAGAATTTTTTCTGAAGAACAGCAGACAGTTTATGGATTCAGGACAAACAAGGGACTTATGAACTACTATCACTAAAAAAAAAAAAAAAAAAAAAAAAAAAAAAATTAAAACACAGCTGTGGATTAATCAGGTAACAACAGTATTAAATTCCACAAGTTGATATGATTCTTTAGGGTCTTAACAAAAAGTCATGGTTTAGTTAAAATGTCTCAATGGTAGTGTAAAAAAGGACGCTTTTTACCTTGTCAAAATCACCTCTGCAAAAATCAACCTATTCTGGTGGATGTTGCTTTAAATGTTAATGAGCTCTGCTCGCCCCGCCCCTCTATTCTCTCTGTGGAGTGACGAGCTTGTTTACTTTATTCGCATTTAGCCGCGTTTATCCACGAAAATTGCTAACTAGCATGTTATTAGGAAAGGCGATTGCAAAGATTCATAAAAACAACCCTTATATCTACTTTTGCTGTAAGTGAAGCTGGATCACGAATGATTTGCACGAACATAGATGAATTTATGTAGATCGAGAGGCGCATTCCCTTCACAAACAAAAGCCATCCACTGTGTCTTCAGCGGCTCAGATGTCAGGAGTAAATGATGACTATTATGTTCATTATTACATCCAACAACACAACACCTCAATCTAGGAGCCATTCTTGTCTACGTCCCTGTTCCAGCATGGAAACAATGGCGATCAAACTGTTACAGCTCATTAAAGGCGGGTCTAAGGTAAGACGGCCATGCCAATCAATCAGACTAGATGCTGAGAATGGCTTGATTTGAAAAAGGGTAAATTATTTTTACAGATTAAATAAAAACCACTGGGTGGATTTTTATCATTATAGGTGTTTGAGTACACACACTGTCAACACATGTTCAAACAAGCTGCAAAAGTGAACTTTGCATCCGATAACCTCTTTAAGAATAAAGTGTATGTAAACTTTTGAACAGGGTCATTTTTATAAATTCAACTATTATTTTCTCTTGTGGACTATATGTAAATGTATTTTATGTGAAATATCTTATACAGGTAAGTACTAAATAAAAAATAACATGCAGTTTGTATGATCCCTCTTATTTTGGTAAAATAATTAATGTTTTGCAGATTCTGCAAGGTGTATGTAAACTTGTATGTCGATTTGTTGATCAAGAAACATTTCCAATTGATAATAATGTTGTAAACAGTCATGCTGCTACATATTTTTGTGCAAACCATGAATGAAATGAAATTAAATGAAATTGGATGCATATCAAAGATGTTAAAGATCCAGAAAGCAGGCCCCATTTTTCTAACTAAAATATCACAGTTCTGTTTGGTGCTGCTCTGAAATTACACACTTTACCTTTAAACTCTCTCTTTCAACTGTCAGACTAAAGGACTCTAAGAACCCTCCACGTTTTCTATGATTTGGGCATTAGTAGGGGTTCACACGCTCCCCCTCTGATGCCACTTCTTTTAACTAAATCCTCAGAGAAGGGCTCTTCAAAGCAGCCTCTCCTGATCCCTGCATTGTATCACGCTTGCCCTATTTTAAGAGGAGGCTTGGTGCACCAACACATCCACTGTATGCTCACCAACACAGAGCAAAATGTTCCCCCTCGGGGTGCTGCTGTCTCCTGGCTAGACTACGAGTCATTTATAGGCAGACGGATTCGTACCCGAAGAGCCTGTGGGAGAGTCTGCATAAGCATTTGGAATTTTGCTGTCAGTTTGTATTTTTACAATGCAAAATCTCTTGTAGGCTTTTTGGAAATTTCTACTTCACTAGATGCATGAAATGCTACATAAAAAGTTGGCCGTTCTCTGCGGATGCTGGCTGGAAGGAGGCTGACTACATTCTTGCATTAGCACCCTATCTGTTACACACCCCGCAGGGAGCTTGTAGGCAATGGCAGACGCATTGTCGATGCCCTCTTGTTGCACTTTCCTCTGTAGAGTGCTTTCTTGTGTTGAGAGAGCATGTGGGTTTAGCAATCTTAGCACCTATGTGGCTTGCAAAATACTTCAGGCAGTTGAAAAGAGGAAACCTAGTCTTTTAGATATGTCTTGGCTCTTGAGCTTCTGTCTATAAAGGACTGCATAGCAGACGGAAACTTCATCACGAACGTTTTACAACAGTGTAAAATTTCATTACGCATTTATGCCTGCGAAAACATTTCCACTACAAAATCCTTAGGAAATTCTACTATTAGCTGGATATGTCAACATTTCCTCTTGGAAACAGCATATATGAGACTAAAATGTATTTTTGCTTTGATTTCGTAATGGCATTCAGGAATGTTTTAAGTTTGTACACTTAAACATTCCTGAATGCCATTACGAAATCAAAGCAAGTGATTATACACTCTTAAAAATAAAGGTTTGTTATTGGCATTTGTGGTTCCATGAAGAACCTTTATTTTCAAGAGTGTAACTTCTCAAACCAGCATGTAACTAAGTCTGCAGGAAACAAATCAGATCATGTGCCGCTTCGCTGATCTTGTGCATGTTTCTGTCTCATAACCAGGTGGTTTGAGGGCAATTGCTTATTGAGGTTAAGCACTATCAAATCTAATGAGTCCCCTATGATCTCCATCCCTGCTACAAAAAACAATTCAATGAGAACACAAGGCATTTGTTCTGTTTTTCATCAATAAAGAGGGTGGGGGAAGTGAAGGAATAGAAATTAGATTTTAATGTGGAAAATATGACAATTACCTCATCTTTAATGGCAATATGTGATGATTTTTTTTCATTTTATTTTTTCAAAACACTAAACCTTAGCGAAAAAAAAAAAAGTTATGAGATAAAAGACCTGAAAATCTTGTGGCTCATTGAACATCTGAAGGTAATGATTTAATCGTGCAATTGGATTAAAAGCGTCTTAGACATGCCAGGCCAGAGGGCCTGAACCGGTCACTGGCCTTCATTAACTTGTTGAACTCTGCCTGTGGAGATTCCTTTAGTGGTTTAAATTGAAATCTTATTATTTCTGTGTGACACTGGATTGCTGTGTGCTCCTTTTGCGACTCAGTTTGTATATTTTTGGCTCGGAAATTTCACAGGTAAATGACAAAGCTGCTTTTTACTGCTTAAATCAATCCCCAGACTACCCTTGGCTCTCACAAACTTAGCTTAGTTTTCAAAAATATGTTTTGAATCTTCTAGAGGGGAAGACACAAACTTTTGCATTTCAAAGGGTCAGAGAAAGGCTACACAGGAAGGTTTAAAGTTTTTAATTTGCCAAGAGAGAAAAAAAAAATATCTTGGCTATCTTCAGTGTTTTGATACTTGAAAAAACAGATGAACAATAAACTCTTCTGGCAATAAATTTCTCAAAATGTAAAATCAAGGTCTGGTGACCATCAAAAGTGACAGAAAGATTGGTTTCTTAAATATTAAAAACAAAATGTACCATATGCCACCACAAACTTCACAGTTACTGGATGTTTTTTCATCCTGTGTACTAACATAAACTTCATGAAAATACCATTTGTTCCCCACCATTATAATACACATTTAAAACTCAGTTTACATAATTTGTCTACTAACAATTCCCAACAGCATATTCAGATATATTCTGTCAATTTTTCCTCAAAACCACCATGAACAAATGCCATTTCCATTTGTTTCATGGTGGAAATTATATTTTAAACCATTTTGCAATAAAATGGCCAGTTCCTGCGTTTTAAAAAGTCTAACCTTGTACTTAGCATGTTATCTTAAATACACAAAATTATTTCCATGCTTCGTGAATACTTTGTCAAAATTACAGCATGACTGCAAATGACACAATTCTCTCAACGTAATCACACAAAGACAAAGGTATAAGCAAACAGTCTTTTAATAAATGCAAAATAATTGTCCAGAAACATGCACAGGGTAAACACAACCGTAACATATACGTGGCAAGACAAACTGAAACAAGGGGAACTTAAACACAAAGCAAACAAAGTTAATTAATGATGAACACCTGAACAGAATGACAACTCAGTGAGCATGACAACTAAAGATAGCCAGGAACTAGAACAAAGGAAACTGAACAAAGGAAACAATAAAAAACAAAAAGTACATGAAAGTGAAATTAAATGAGACACATGACTGACAATATGTGACATTACACCCTCCTGAAAAGGCACAGCTTTACGCTATGGCGTGGAGAAGGAGGCGGCTTTGAAGGAGGACAAGGAGATGGTGAAAGGATGGTGAACATAGGCAGATGAGACCATGGAAGAGTAGCGGCAACTACTGAGATTAGTGGCCAGATCGACAAAGATGGAGCCGTTGTTAAGAAAGCCCAAGGCTCAGACAGAGAGCCAAGGGAGCGATTGGACATCGAAGACGTGGGCGACCATGATGGAGCCGCAGTGATGACTCCCCAAGATAGAAGTGGGGAAGCAGAGGGCAGTGGTCAAGCTGGGGCAATCGAGGGTGTAGGCAGAGCTTGAGGGATGGCAGAGCTAACCAGAGCCGTAGGAGTGGAGTGCCAGAGAGCAGTGGACAGGGAAAGTAGTGCGATGTCCGACCCAGGTTAAGTTGATGGTCTGAGGGACCCTGGTAAGGCCAAATGGCTGATGGTCCACGCTGGAATCAACGAGACAAAATGGCCAGTGGTCCACGCTGGAATCAAAAGAGGAAGAAGCGCAGGCGTAGGAGTCAGGGTGGCAGGGAGAGGTGGGACGCAGCACTGGAGGAGTGCTGCTGGCTCACACCCCTGTTCTGACTTCGAAGGCTCTGGAGCAATGATGGGTCTCGTTCTCCCTTCCTCCCTTCACAGCAGGCAGAAACACCCATTCTGTGCCAGGGCAAGGGCAAGTGGGGAAGCAGAGGGCAGAGGTCGAGCTGGAGCATCTGAGGGTGTAGGCGGAGCTTGAGGGAGGGCAGAGCTAGTCGGAGCCGTAGGGGTGGAGGGCCAGATAGCAGCAGACAGTCTGCAGGGCCACAGGCAAAAGCGGTTTGATGTCTGACCCAGGTGAAGTCGACAGTCCAAGGGAGGCCCACGAGACAAAATGGCCAATGGTCCACGCTGGAATCAATGGACAGTGATGCAGCCTCACACACCTGTTCAGACTTCGGAGGCTCTGGAGCAATGGTGTGTGCCCTTCCTCTGGCATTAGCTCACATGTTGTGTGGACCATTGGCCATTGGCCATTTTGTCTCACAGAAGGCAGAAACACCTAGTCTGCGGGGGTCTCTACAGAGCCAGCGCCAGGGCACCTACTTCAGGAGGCATTTATATTTCAAGGGGCAGCCTAAACCACACTGGTTTTGATGCTTTCAAAATCAATTATGTTCAGCAGGGATAAGAAAGATGAGATGTATTCAGTGACACAAGACCTGGCTCCGTGGTGCCTCTCTAGCCTGTGGAAGAGCAATAGCTCTGAACTACTACCCGGTTCCTACTGGTGGAAAAGGGGCCACAGAGGAGGCTGAATGGGGTCAGCAGGACTCAAGAAGATGATACATATTCAGGCGGAATCAAGGGAAACAAGTAATTAATCTCTCCAGAAAAACTGTCCATTAAGTCCAGCCGTTACTTACTCTCAGTGGCATAAGGGTGGGCGGTACTTACTTCCATAACTTCAAACTCCACAAGGACTTCCACAGTGATAGACGGTGATGCTGGCTCACACCAGCTCCTTGAGCATTAGTTCACACATTGAGGTAGGCGGAAGCACCCAGTATGCGGGGGCTCTGGCATAGTATCTGTCGATCGGGGTGGTGGTGGGCTGGGTTCTGTGTCAGGCTGCAAGGCGAAGCTGGATGTCGATGTTGTAGACCAGGGGTGTCAAACTCAGTTCCTGGAGGGCCGCAGCCCTGCACAGTTTAGGTTCAACCCTAATTAAACATACCTGATCCAGCTAATCAAGTCATTCAGGCTTGTTTGACAACTGCATGGTTTGTGTGTTAGAGCAGGGTTGAAACTAAACTCTGCAGGGCTGCGGCCCTTCAGGAACGGAGTTTGACACCCCTGTTGTAGACCTTGTTGGCGTTGTCCACTGTGAGTATGGATCCGTTTGCCCACAGCGCGAAAATGTTAATCCTTCAGAGTCCAGCAAGGATCACCTTGGGGCATGAGAAAGCGAATGTCATCGTCCAGTCCACATTGTAATCCCTCCATCAAGCAGATGTCAGTGCAGCTGGCACAGTGGCAGGTGTTGACAAACTGCTCCACGCACTTCTCAAGGGCTCTCCCGTTCTGAAAAATTAACAGCGTCGCTCTTCTCAACAGTCTGTTACCCTTCCATGTGACAACGTTAATGGACCAGTATCTATTATTCTTTTGAATGGTCTGGCCCACAAAGACAAAGGTATAAGTAAACAGTCTTTTAATAAATGCCAACAGAACAGTCCAGGAACAGGGGTAGGCACAACCATAACATAAATGAGACTGGACAAACTGAACTGAAACAAGGGGAACTTCAATACAAAGCGCAAACAAAGTTAATTGATGAACACCTGAACAGAATGACACAACAACTACAGGATCTAGTTGAACAGGAACTAGAACAAAGCAAAAAAGGCAATGAGTCCATGAAAATGAAACTGAATGAGACACATGACTGACAATACGTGCCTTTGCCTTTTTTGCTTTGTTCTAGTTCGTTTCAGTTCAGTTTGTCCAGTCTCATTTATGTTATGGTTGTGCCTACCCCTGTTCCTGGGCTATTCTGTTGGCATTTATTAAAAGACTGTTTTCTTATACCAGTGGGCCAGACCATTCAAAAGAATAATAGATACTGGTCCAAAAACATCCAAAGTTTAATTTTAAGCCTGTTTTCACTGACTCATTGGTAACCAAGTACACTAATTTTTTGGGGGAAATTAATCAGCTTTTCTTATGTAAGAATTTAATGAATTTTCATACAATAAATACTGAAGTATTGTCTGTATTATATACTGTATTAATACTGTATTATACTTTGAGACAGATATGGGTCTAGAGGTAAAATGCTAAAATCGATATAACGACATATGAAGAGATAAATAAGAACTTAATGTGGCCTTCTTATTTTGGAGAACTGTTAGTTTTAATAAAAATGAAAACTGCCTGTAGCCACAGAAAAATCTATCTACTGTCAGATATAAACATATCATGTCATTATGGACAGCATTATGATAATGTTCATGAAAGGCAGTTCATTCTGCTTGAATCCTGTGACAGCTGCCACACGGCACCATCTCTCAGTCATTTCTTTTCAGCCTGGAGTGCAGCGATTGTAGATTTTCTCAACCTGCCTGGCCGCGTATGTCCCCCAGGGCGAAACCCACGCAAGTGCGGCCTCCCCTGCTGGCTCCATTTCCACATTTGCCTAAGCTGTGAGCACCACGGAGTCACCACATGTTCTCCTATGTGAGCGAACTTATTAATTATTAAATCAACAATCCCGTAGGAAACAGATGGCACAGATAGCGGGCAGCTAACGCACGTCTGCCTGGCATTTTGTGTGTGTGTGTGATACTGTAGGTAAGTGGGTGGTTTTAGACTACCTAGGATCTGTCACATGTCCCAGCAGTACCTTGTGCCAGTTGGCTCAGATGCTGAATTGTGTGTATCGCATATAATCACTATAGAGGATAATTGCAGTTGATTTTACTGATCGGGTTTTATGATGCAAACAAAAGCGTGCTTTTTGTTTGTTCTTTCTGCTACACTGTGTTTACAATGACAAGAGCTAAAGTGATAAAAAGCCATCATCACCTCGCGTTTAACTGACATTTGTTATCAATAAACACTACTGTGTTTATTTGAATGCACTCTCAATTTGGATTAAGAGACTTGAATGAAAACATCATGCTGTGGTTCACTTCTACAACGCAAAGCCCAGGGCTCAACGTTTAACTATAATGAAGGGTGCTGCTAAAAACAAACTTTAACACAAACAAGCCTTGTCTATTAAAACTCTGTCAAGCCAGATTCATTCAGACTGCTTTCTCAAAATGTAACTCTTAGCGACCCTTAAGTGGTTCAAAACCTGTTTGAGTTTCTTTCTTCTGATGAACACAAAATAAGCAACAGTTGACGGTAGCCATTGACTTCCACTGTATTTTTTTCTATACTGCGGAAGTCAATGGCTAGCAGAAACTTGCTTGTTTACTAAAATTCTTCAAAATATCTTTTGTTCAACAGTAGACAGAAAATCACACAGGTTTTGAACAAGGGTGTGTAAATGATGACAGAATTAAACATTTTGGGTGAACTATTTAATAATATGCTGATTAAATAATCAAATTAATTGCAGATAATCACATACATCAATATTTGCTGAAAAGAGCCTGCAAATTATGCAATATTTTGGTAGAATGGTAACTCACTGAATAGACATTTCAGAAAGAAGCTTAATAGTTATTTGTACTGAATTAATGAGATAAATTGACCCTGATATTAACATTTTCACTGAATTTCCCAAAGTAATCTAATGTCATGCATCTGCTCGCAGAATGCATAGTAATATACTTGGCTTTATGGTGTTAACTAATGCTGAACAACTGGCTTAATGTATTTTTCTTTCATGGTAAAGTGAGTTTTGCTAATTGCCAAGGAGATGCGTTCTGGGAAAGTGGCTTTCCAAATCATATGTTTATTTTGTGAACAAATCTGGCTTGATAAGCTTTGCTGCTTGGCTGAGAGCAGACGTTCTCTTTCTGTGAGCTTTATTGCCTTCTGTTTCTGATTGTAATTTAATCTAAAGTGAAAGGCATCATCATCAGTGTTGATTCTGTACTGAATCATTTTTTTTTTCATCCTGCCAAAATATGGTTCTCAATTGGTGGCCGAGTGATGCCAAAGACTACAAGGACAGTTTGCGGAGGGTGACCAGGCAACTGCTTGTGCTTTGAAGTACTCTTTACAGACCACAATAGACAAACACAATGACAGAAGAGCAGCACTGAAAAACCATTGCACTGGGGAAAAAACACATTTCCATTGACAATAATCTGAGTGAAAATGTAAGAACAAGCATTTATTTAGCTCTTCTGATGGGCACATTTAAAATATTCTGCAGTGCGAAATTTGCTCCACTTTATTTGCTCCACAGTGGCAAATCCAAATGCCAGACAATCCACTGGGGACTCTTTCTTAGTACAAAAGGGCTTAAAGGTTTAAAGACTCCGCCGTACCTCTGAGTACCACTGTTATGCTTTTAATCTAAGATACCAAAGACTTCATGACCCCGCATTTTTTGTACCCTGTTTTACATCCATTGGGCCTCATTCATGAAACTTGCATAAACATTTCAGTAAATTTAGAGTAATTTGCATACAAAACAGACCTTCTCGAAAACCTGATTCACAAACGCTTCGTAAACATTAGATTTGATAGTTAAAAGTGTATGTTAATGAATCCAATCATTGGTATATTGGGCGAGCGTACACGCTCATTCTCAATTAGCATACTCCCGCCTATGAATTACAACTACGTAAGTTATGTATTCAGGAATGCAGTGGAACACTGTAAAAAAGAAAGGAACTTAAAACAGTTGTTTCACCTTAAAAAAATAAGTTTTCATGCTGCCTTATGTTAATTTATGTACAACTTAACATTTCATGTTGACTAAACTTAAAATTTTAAAGCAGCACAAAAACTTACTTTTTAAGATGAAACAACTGTTTATTATTATTATTATTATTATTATTATTATTATTATTATTATTATTTTATTTTTATTTATTTGTTTTTTTTTTTTTTTTTTTTACAGTGAATCTACTTGGGTTTGTAAATAAATGCAAACAAGACTAATAGACCATATGCCTAACAACAAATATTCAATTTATTTTTTCAGTCAGCATTTCAGTTCAAATTTCGTTTAAATAGCATCTAATCATATTGTTATATAATATTTATATTTAAGTTTATTTCAAAGAACAACCAATGTTTTTAATAATTTTAGTTAATGATAATAACCCTGACTTGGACAAAAAAGGTGGACAGAAGTATGTTCACTTCATTACTTTTTCAAGTATCGCAAGTATTTTGTATGTTTTTATTTTGGGAAAATTTTATTTTTGCTTCACTATATTCCAAAGTCTAATGTCATACTTTTACTCCACTACATTTCCTAAATTTCCAGTGTTTTCCAAAATTCATAAAATGTAGTGGAGCTTGACTGACAGGTGATCTGACCAATCATAATGCTGAATCAGCCATTTTGTTAGACAAACAAATCAGACAGAAGAGTAGATTAATTTAAGGGGGCCTTAAACTTGAAAAATGGTGTGTACTGACATCTTTCCATGGTTGAAATAAAATTCCTTCTGATGTTCATTCATATTTATTTCATGCCTTAAGTAAATATGAAAAGATTGGTTCACATGCTGCTTCAACTGAGGCGCTACAGCGTTCTGTCTTGACACATGAAAGAGCCACACAATGGTATTTATTGTTTGAATTTCTTAAAAAAATGACAAAAAAAAAAAAATTATGTTGGTTTCCTCTTTGCTCTGTGATGTATCTTCCACTGCGTGAGAACATGATGTGTGGTGTGAGAAGGTGGGCGGGTCTTTGCGAGGGGTCAGTTCTT
Organism: Labeo rohita; assembly: GCF_022985175.1. Lineage (NCBI taxonomy): Eukaryota > Metazoa > Chordata > Actinopteri > Cypriniformes > Cyprinidae > Labeo > Labeo rohita. Next base: position 27,279,475 of record NC_066871.1, on the reverse strand, counting down.
GAACAAGCTGATTCTTTTCAATAAACCTATTGATTTGGTTCACAGACTGCACTGCACAATTAATTGGTGAATCAGACTCAGGCTGATGTCTAACAATCCTCTTTTGTAGTGTTGACTAGCACACGTTGGCGGGTGGAGTTAGTGTAAATAGCCTCTGCCAACAAGGCAGGCTATTTGCACTTAGTGTAAATAGACACTCCGATAATTGTATTATAAACTATGTAAAATGATTGTTAAGGCCAAGCCAGATTTGAACCTACTGTTCATCTGAATCAAGAGTAGCTACTAACTACAGTACAACACCAATCCTCAAGCCGATCACATGTTAACAGCATGACCTGATTAAGAGGCTCATTTCTGCTTTCAAATACAATACACATGAATTCCAACAGTGCGCTCTGTAATGAGGGAAAACCCTTATCGCTAGCTAAAAAACAGCATCTAGTGGTAATCACATGCTCCAGTAAGCCACTGGCTGTGGCGGACACACTCCCTGCTGTCTAAATATAAATCTGAGCATTATCCTTGCTAGCCCACTCCTCCATCCCACTGATTGGATGAGCGATTTCTCTTTTCGCCATCCCTGTGTGAACAAAGGCTTAGCACGCCTGCTTAAATTGCTTCCTTTGAGGGCAGATAAAAGTCCATACATTATTAATCCCCCCATGTTACTTCTGTTACACCAAAGGACAGCTAATGAATCCTCTAGACGTGTAGCATCAATGTATAACAGCAATGCCTGTTTCACGGAGAGATTCACCTGCAAATTCACTCAGAAATTCTGTTGAAAATATTTTGCATTCTTAATATTTTTAGAAGTTTAATGAATTATATATTTCTTACATAAAACTATACTTTAAAAAATTTAAGAAACAGTATAAAAACATTAGTTTAATACTATGTATACAAACTGCATTTAAAAGACACTGTAATAAAATAGCAAGTTGTGAGTGCATTTACTATTTATATTCAAGAATCTAACTAACATTGCCAAGCAGCATCCAGCTGGAACACATAAAAGAGCATAAAGATAAGCCGCAAATAAAAAGCAAACCGTGTCTGTGAAGGTCGGATGACAAGCTTGCTAAAGATTTCAAGTGACAACTCTCAACAAGAACGCATGGACTCTATTGTGCCGTCTTTGAAGATTTTACATTGAATAAAGGACTCGAAATGACTCAGTGACTCCTGAAAACATGACTAGTGTCCCTTATTCAATAACACTTCTGTAACCTTCACATTAGATTAGATTCACAAGTCTAAATGCAGTGAAATAAGGAACAAACTGATCCAGACTGCTAAGGAAAGGAACTTTCAAGTAGTACAGAAGCTTATATTTTGCATTCTGCTCTTATTTAATACAACGATTTTCAATTAAAAACTATATTGTACTTTTGTACAAGGAGGTTCATGTGGTCAGTGTAAAATTAGCATTTTGCAAATTTGATTTCACTTTTCCACAAACGCTTAAGCTAAAAACCTTATTATAATTATAATTATAATTGGATCCCAATTAATGAAACATTTGGTAACACATTAGTATGGGAACAATTCTCACTATTATCTAGTTATTAGCATGCCTATTATTAAGATATTGGCTACTAGTATATTAGTAAAGCACCTATTTTGCATGACCATATTTTACATCCCTATCTGAACTTAAAAACTACCTTACTAACTATTAATAAACAGCAAATTAGTTTATTGTGGCAAAAGCCGTAGTTAATGGTTTGTTAAGATTGAGAACTGGACCTTAAAATAAAGTGTGACCAAACACTTTATTGAACAATAATTATTGGAAAACCTATGATGCTGGGTTAAAAACAGCCCAGTGCTGGGCAAAACATGGTCAAAACCAGCTATTGGGTTGTTTGGTTACACTTCATTTTGATAGTCCACTTTAGACAGTCTACTAACTATAAGTAACTTTGCAACTACATGTCAACTAATTCTCATTTATTTGCAACTACATGTCTACTAACTTTGTTAGGTTAGGTTTAGGGTTAGTAGAATAAGTTGACATATACTTGCAAAGTTTAGAAGAGTGTTAGAAGATATTAAGCAGACAGTCTACTAATACTCTAATGACTAGCTGACATGCAGTTGCAAAGTTACTTACTGTTAGTTGAATGTCTAAAGTGGACTATCAAAATAAAGTGTTACCTAACAAGGACTATATTTCTTGCTTAAAATGAACCAAAATAGGTTAGAAATGAACATTTATTAATATGTTCAATAAATGAACATTTATTTAATAAGTTGAATAAATAATAATTAAATAATAAACATTTTTAATTGCTTATTAATAAATGTTCACCTTTTGATTATTGCTGATGCCTCTAGTAATTATGTGTTTGATTTTTAATTTACAACCTATTTTGGGATTTTAAGCCAGCCATATAGTAAATTTTAAGCAATATTTAAAGAGTTAAATAAAACTACCCAGAATGATGGTTTAAACATTTGACAACACAAAACAACTTAATCACACAGTTTGTCCATTTCAACAAAAACTTCACCCAGAGTACACTCTTAAAAATGCTGGGTTAAAAACAACCCAGCGCTGGGCGAAATATGGACAAACCCAGCGACTGGGTTGTTTTGACCCAGCGGTTGGGAAAAATGTTTAACCCAACCTTTTGGGTAGTATTATTTAACTCAACTATTGCTTAAAAATTACTATATTTCTTGCTTAAAATGAACGCCAAATAGGTTGAAAAACAACATTTATTAATATATGTTCAATAAATGAACATTTATTTAATAAGTTGAATAAATAATAATTAAAGGAGAAGGAGAAGTAACATTTTAATTATATTTTGCTAAAATGAACGAAATGACTTGGAAAAAAGATTTGTTCATTTTGCTGAACGAGACTCAAAGGTCCGAGTCGGTAAAATGATCTGAACTTCCCATCACTACCACGAATCACGTCTGTGTTCATCGTCTGTGTACTCCGGCTCAAAAAGGTAGAGTATAGCCAAAAAAAAATCTTATTTTCTCCTACAACTTCAAAATCATCTGACATCATTGTACCTTTTTGTTTGTAAACAGCATTTGACTTACTTGCACTTCGTTAGTCTTTGCACGTTCGCTTTGTAAACACTGGGTCTGTAGTTCTGCGTGACCTTTCAACGTGATTCAATAGTACGTAGTGTCATGAGCGCACATCTCAGAGCCTGTGCTACACGAGCTTTTGTGCTTAAAAAGTATACAAATTTTTATTTTTCAAAAAAAAAAATGACAGATCTTTTCGCTAGATAAGACCCTTCTTCCTCGGCTGGGATCGTTTAGAGCCTTTTGAAGCTGCATTTAAACTACATTTTGGAAGTTCAAAATTGGGGGCATAATTGAAGTCCATTATATGAACAAAAACCATTTTAAATTGCTTATTAATAAATGTTCACCTTTTGATTATTGCTGATGCCTCTAGTAATTATGTGTCTGATTTTTAATTTAAATTTTTTTGGGGGTTCATTTTAAGCCAGCCATATAGTAATTCTTTAACCAATTGTTGAGTTACATAAAACTGTATTTGTTGTATTTAACCTAACATTTTTTAGAGAGTGTGAATGTATTTTTATTATTTTAATGAAGTGCAACCACATACCTCCTCGTTGAGGATTTCCTGACATTGGGAGTAGTTTCCCTTCTTTGCCCAGGTGCCATTGGCGAGACATTCTCTGTACACGTTATCTGGAAAAAAAACAAAAAAACAAAGCACACACGCACTGGTTATTGACTGATCCCCTTATTTAATTTCTAAGGCAGATAAATAGTTTATATAACATTTATTCTGAACAACAGCAGACATATCTGTCATGTCTTCACGCATGATATATAATCCATTACATAATTCAAAAGTTATGCAATATGACCCAAAACACTAGGAATATTAATAGGGCAACAATCAATATCTGACCTCACAGTGCATGTAGGTTTGACCTGAGCATGGATATCTAATTAACCCTGACTATATGTTAAAATCTAGTCTCACATAAAACTGATTTATGACTCCAAACCCCCCATACTGTGCAGCGAAGAGACGAGTGCAAACTAAAAGTGAAGAACAGAAAACATCAAACATCTTTTGCAAACATGTCCTGAAACATGAAGCGTCTGTGGTGAAATCCGTCCTGGGTGCCGATGTGTATGAATGAAAAAGTGATTTCAGGTTTCATTTCTCATTTCCATTTCAGTGGTTTCCAATTTCATTGTGGTGCGTTTCCTCTACAAGGCATATATTGTGCTTTGAACAGCCATTGTTAGATCTGGTTGAAAGTTTTCGTCTTCAAAATTCCATAAAATAGTTTGAAATCCAGCAACATGAGAATCTGGGGCAAAGTTATTTTCTCTGAGAGCTCAGAACTCTGCTGACAGAAATTTTGAAATACAGTAGAGCCATGAGCATTTTATCCAAAGGCACTTATATTACTCTCTCTGCAGGAGCAATTCAAGTGTCTTCCTCTATAGTATTAAGGTTGGAAATGGGGTTAGTGTTGTATTATGCTTCCAGGAGCTCTCCAGTTCAACAATAACAGATACTTCAACCAGACTAACAGTTAATAACAGTCTGTTACCACTTAAGCCATTAGAGCAGCTGATTTTGGGTATTATTTTTTAATAAGCATCTTGTTTTTCAGTAAAATATTCAGAAATCATTAGCAAAACATACATTTATTTGAAGAGGTTAGCTGCATCAGATATTATGACGTGTTTTGCAGAAAATATATTTTGAAATAAATATATTTTTTTAATAAATCTGCACATTTCTTGTTTAAACAAATAAACTACCATTCAAAAGTTTAAAAACATTGGAAAAACACTGATAAAAAAAAGTCAGCATAAAAATCAGCATATTTGACATATCTGAATCGGAAAAACAAATTTTTAATTGTAATCATATTTTACAATACATGTAATTGTAATTAAATAAATGCAACTTGGTGAGCATATTTTAAACTTTACACAACAAAGTTTCCCTTAAAGGATGTACATTTTTTTTGCTGAATAACAAAACAAAAATACTGATTTAGAAAATATTTTTTTTATAGTAGCTTTGCTTGGAATACTGTAACAATGCATCTAAATATTCCTTTGCTTTGAACTGTCTGACAGCGCACAAAGGTTGCTTGTTAGTTTCAGCTAATATGAGTGTCATCCACCGTTTCGAAAACTTTGTCACAGAATCTTCTGTACTATATTTTAGTTTCCATGGGAACTGGTGCAACTGTTACAACTTTGGCAATTTGTGCGGGTATGTAGAGCAAAGATTCAAGTCGAGGTAATGATACAAGATCAT